>NC_079169.1:66246822-66366822 GCF_947568905.1 Ostrea edulis | reverse complement strand
AAATAAACACACCTCTCACTAGGAATTAATTCCTACACAGAAAGATACACATCACTCTCTTTCTCTGGGAATCAATTCCTACACACAGAAATAGACACACCATTCACTGAGAATCAATTTCTACATACAGAAATATACACATAATTCTCTCTCTCTCTCTCTCTCTCTCTCTCTCTCTCTCTCTGGGAATCAATTCCTACACACAGAAATAAACACACCTCTCACTGGGACTCAATTCCTACATACAGAAATATACACGTCACTCTCTTTCTCTGGGAATCAATTCCTACACACAAAAAAAGACACACCTTTCACTGGGAATCAATTCCTACATACAGAAATATACAAATCATTCTCTCTCTCTCTCTCTCTCTCTCTCTCTCTCTCTCTGGGAATCAATTCCCTGACACAAAAATAGACACACCTCTCACTGGGAATCAATTCCTATGTACAGAAATATACACACCTCTCACTGGGAATCAATTCCTGCATACAGAAATATACACATCACTCTCTTTCTCTCTCTCTGGGAATCAATTCCTACACACAGACATAGACACAGCTCTCACTGGGAATCAATTCCTACACACTTAAATAGACACACCTCTCACTGGGAATCAATTTCTACACACGGAAATATACACCCCTCTAATTGGGAATCAATTCCTTTATATAGAAATAGACACATCTCTCACTGAAAATCAATTCCTACATACAGAAATATACACCCCTCTCATTGGGAATCAATTCTTATGTACAGAAATAGACACACTTTTCACTGGGAATCAATTCCTACACACAGAAATATACACATCTCTCTCTCTCTCTCTCTCTCTCTCTCTCTCTCTCTCTCTCTCTGAATCAATTCCTACACACAGAAAGAGACACACCTCTCACTGGGAATCAATTCCTACATACAGAAATATACACATCACTCTCTTTCTCTGGGAATCAATTCCTACATACAGAAATATACACACCTCTCACTAGGAATCAATTCCTATATACATAAATATACACACCTCTCACTGGGAATCAATTTCTACATCTCACTTGGAATCAATTCTTACAGGGATATACAAACCTGGGAATTCCTACATACATTGTCATACAATACTTACATTTGAGAGATTCAAAGTTAGATATTTGCTTTTATATTTTTGCAGGACTTCTCTCATCGCTGGCGTGGGCGCTACCAGCTTTTTGGCCCTCCTCTTTCTCGTCCTATTTTCCTATCAATGTTGGAAACTACGGAGAGGTGACTTTCAAACATTAATTATTCATATTCAGTTTGAACGGGATTTAGATCGATGTATATAATCAAAGATATAATAAAGTTCAAGACAATTATAGATTTTTAAAACTTAAAAACTAATTTCTGTTGCAGTTGCACGTTGTTTTACTATCTATTTGAAAACGAGATTCTCTCTCCCGTTGAGAAACTCTATCTTAAAAAGAATTTTAAAAGGAGTTGTCAAGGAGGTATCCCTTAACATTTGTATAGAGGTATTTCATATATTGTTTTGATGAAAGGTGAAGATAACGAACAGTGATCAATCTCATAACTCCTATAAGCAATACAAAATAGGCAATTGAGCAAACAGTTTTCACGGACCCCTGGACACACCAGAGGTGGGATCAGGTGCCTAGGAGGAGTAAGCATCCCCTGTCGACCGGTCACACCCGCCGTGAGCCCTATATCCTGATTAGGTATCCGTAGTCAAAATCAGTGTGCCAATAATTGTCTAACAATCGGTATGAAACACGTCAGACAGCATGTGACCCAAAGATAGATTGTAGTGACGAACTAGAACGTTATAACGACCATAGAATTTGCGAAATGCTTACTTTAATCGAGACTGAAACCCCTGTACCATCAACTTGTTTGTCAGTAGCTTGCCTCGATTTAAAAACTGACCATACGGAGAACAAGCTCTTGCGTATCGAATCAACTGAGAGATATAAACACCATATGCAGGTGATAATGGAATATTGCTACATAAATATTGGAAGTTGACGATGGAGAAGCTTTTGTCATAGTTTGTCATAGAGTTGAGTTGTCAGATTGCTGTTAATGTCTACTTTAAATAAAATATCTAAGTATGAAGCAGAAGTGGACGACTCAGTGATGTCTTTTATTTTGAGCTCACAGGGATATAATTATCAAATCGACATATGAATCAAAGTTATTATTGTTAATAGACAAAACGTCGTCGATATATGTAAATGTCGAATTGAAGGCTACAATAAGAGATTTCTTCTTCTCATGTAGAAGTTTCTGAATAAATTCTGCTTCATATGAATATAAAAACAGGTCAGTTAACAAAGGAACACAATCTGTGTCCATGGGAATTCCAACAGACTGTTGGAAGACCTGATCACTGACGATCACGAAGATATTGTCAATGAGGAACTTAAGCATATCTTTTATTTCAACTTCAGAGTACTTGTGCGTGAAATCAAATTGGTGTTTAAACAAAGTATTTTTTGGATGACTGATCACTAGATATGAATATTTCCGTTTTCCATTTTTGTTGAAGAAGCAACTGTCTATGATGTCATAAAGTCTAGTCTTTAATTTATTGTGAGGAATAGCCGTGTAAAGTGTTGAAAAATAATAGGTTTTGATGTTATTGATTTTGGAAAAGTTTTGCGAATTCAAGTTTACTAAAAGTTCTTTGGAATTCTTTAGAATCCACATTTGATTAACACCATTTCTGGCATATGTAGTCGCACAGTACGTTTCCCCTCACAACTGTTAATATTTTCGTGAGGAGCAAAGGTAGGGGCTTGGTAGAGTACTTTCTGGATCAAGCAATGTATCTTTGTAAGGGTTTTTATATATGTAGTTTAGGAATCCAGTATAAGTACGGTAATTCATATTCATTCGATCCAATGACTGGGATATTAAATGTGTCTAAAACTGAAGCATGGTTTTGAAGAATTTCATCTTTTGAAAGGGCAGTTGGATGACGATATTTATGAATAACAGATATCTCTCTTAGTTGAAGAGGTATATCTTTCATGGTAAAAGAAATCTTATTTTAAGTCGATATTTATCTAATTCGAATAGTGAACGACCTGCGACGTTTAACTATCGTATTTATGAATTTTAAAATGACTTTAAAATAGGATCTCGATCGCTAAGCTTTTCGGACATGACAATTTTGAACTTTTTACTTGATGTATTCACTCCTCCTTGTCGAACTGATTTCAGACCCAACTCACCATTACTCTGAAGCAAACATCCGGGGCAGAGATTACCTTGACCCCCAGCATGTGGCCGGACCTGACATAGACCATTACCCTGAGGCCAACATCCGGGGCAGAGATTACCATAATATCCAGCATGTTACCAGGCCGGTTGTTATGGATGAAATTCTTCATGATGAAAATCATCAAGGGCGAACGAATGAATCATTTCAGTCCTCACGATTGGAAGATCTTAATTAGAACGAATATTCACCTATTCCATTGTCTAATCACACTCGGGTTTTCCTTTATGAAATATAAGGAAAATTCTACCACAGTTATTGCAAATATCAAAGGAATGACGCGGTCATGATTCTACGATATACCTTCATACGTATTAACTGATTACGAAAAAATTGACACTCATCTCGCTTGTACTTCGACTTTTGCTAATGCAACAGTAAAGTCGATGACTGATGATACAATCTTATAATCATAGAAATCAATCAATATATGTTGTAAAACAAATTCATAAATGACTGAAGAACATTTGTCGTTCAGTGTAAACCGCAATATTCTGCATTCTTAGAGCGATACACATGTAAATATTGACGATGCACAGACAAGTTTTTCTTGAACTGTATTCAAAGCAATTGATATAATCCGTTAATATCAAACTACATGCATGGAAGTTTTTTTTTCAAAATAGATTTAGAATACCCCTACCATCTCGCCTTTTTCGTCAGCAAAAAACAATGTAGGCCGTTTCGGAAACTGTCACAATGGCATAATTCGTAGCTATATAGGAAAACAATCGGTTGTATATTTCGAAGCCGTAGTAAAATAAGAAATCTTGTTTTCGGGTATGTTGCAGGACAAACTCCTTGGTATCGAAATATGGCGCCTCGGCTTTTATATGTCAAAACAACATATCTCGACCTCGGAGGTTATCCTGCGACATACATGAAAACGCGATCATTATTTCTTAATTAAATCAGCTGCTTGTGCTATACGAAACCTAAAACCCTATGTTTAGTCAGAATACAGTTGTTGAGAGTAAGAAAGGTATATAATTGTTAACCGTATTAGATGGTCCATTGTATCATCAATTCCTAATGTAAAACTACGAAGGTGCTTTAGAATGTATATTTGTACACCACATTAAGATAAGTGTAGATTGCTTGTGATAGATCAAGATGCGAGATACATACAAAATTGTATATTTACATTTGCCAATGCACTTCCCTATATGACAGTACTAAAGAAATTGATGTTCAATTTCGTGTGACATGAATTTGGTCATGTGATCCGTTTGTTCTTGCGTATGAATACAGTCACCGCTTCAAAAGTCAGTTCCTGTATTTTCACCTGGCTTCTTGCTTATAATGCAATGCAGTGGGCGATTTAGACCCCCCCCCCTCTCGCCACAAATTTAAATAATAGAAATAGTGTGAGTAAAATTCCCAGATTGGCACCCAAAATGGCTAAGCATTTTGGCTAATACTTGACTTTCACACACACACTTTCGTAACCCCTGGATCCGCCACTGCAATCACATCATAACAGAAATAAACGCAGCAGGATATTTATGCAGTTTATTTTGTAAACAAACAAGAATTTCATCAATTTATAAAAGAGAAATATTAAACATATATCGTTCTGTTGTTTCATTTTATACAGTTTTAAATACCGTCTGCAACTTCTGCATGGCGAATTTATAAAATAAAGTTCTATGATATTGGAAACGAAAACATGTAGGCAGAGTTATAAGCCTACATGTATTTACTTCATGATGATAAGTTAGCCTGTTGTTTCCTGGCAACTTCCATCACGGCTATGACTCGGCATGATCATAAGCGAGGCTGGTTTCGAGGCTCGAAAAATTTACATGTTCATGTCAGGGTACCGGTGCAAGTCTTCATTAAAATCCTACAACAGAAATATCTCAAGTGAACAAAAACTCCGTCAGTTCGTTTTTATTTTATTTTACACACACTGAAGGTAAATAAAAGACGCAACCTACCTGCACTTGGTCTAAATCTGTCCTACTGTCTTGAATCGTCTCCTGCATGGCTACAACCGCGAGTCCTAACGATGAACATACCGTTGTTTCTTTCCAAAAACCTGACTAAGAGCTTAACGTTAACTTGACCCATCAATTCTCAATTCTCTCAGATCCTTTGAATTTCTGTCGAAATCTGTGATCAACAATTGCGTTTTCAACTTAGTAAGCTAGACCGACGCCAGTTTCTCCATCGCTGATCGTGACCAAATCACACCACGGATGTAGTTTACTCCGCTCTTCTTGTCATCATTTCAGTTAACTTTACGCTCTAAATTACCTTTATTTTTACACATGTTTCGTCTTTTTTTAACATTTTCAATTAAATATCTATATCTTATATTCTCTTTGATATTGTTCCTAATTTTTTATTCGATAAAACTCTTACGAACTATATTTTGTTCGTGGAATCGAAGTCCACTAGGAACTTACGTGAGTAAGCGGTTTGAAATAAAGAGCTAAATATTCCCTTCTTTCTAGCTAGAAAACAACAGTGACAGAAAGAATGTGGACGAAGAACAGATGTCGAACCTGTAATCGCCAAATAAAATTTGTTGAAGTGGTGAAAGGATGGACCAGAGTCAGTTGTCATTCTATGATAACCTAAAGAAAGAGTGTGAATCTAGAATGGTATATTTACTACCTATAATTATATTGGGCGATCGATTTGTCAGCTCGTGCACTCGGGAGCTTCAATCATTCCTTCGTTCATTTGGCGTTCATTCCAGGGGAATTCTACCCCCAAATCTATGTTTCGTTTTGCTTATTATTACGGTACACATGTATACCAGTTTATATTATCACATATAACTTATTATACATAGGTAGTTTGTTAATTTTTTAATACACTGTAGATTTTTACTAGTATGTAGTGTTTTCTTAGACTAACAGAAGTTTTATGCCTGCTGGGATCAGTCCCAGGAATACGTTAAATATTGCTCCTGGGTTCAGCTCAGAGTACTCGTTCCGTTTCGATGCCTGCTGGGATCAGCCCCGGGCATGGTCCGCTCGTTCTTTCATGCCCGCTGGGATCAGTCCCGGGCATGGTTCACTTTCTTTGATGCCTGCTGGGATCAGCCCCTGGCATAGTTCACTTGTTCTGTGATGCCTGCTGGGATCAGCCCCGGGTATGGTTCACTGTAGATGCCTGCTGGGATCACCCCCAGGCATACTCCTGGGATCAACCCAGAGTGCAGTCTGTGTATATATTGACCCTAGGCAGGGTCGTTTACTCTTTTACTTGGGATAGTTTTGATGTTAGGATCAAGCCAGATATTGCTATTGATAATAAGATTGTTAAGAAAGGAATGAGTAGCCCCCAAGACGCCAAATTATTAGTTATTGTAGTTGTAGTATGTGTATATGTACAAAACATGATATGGCACAATTGTTTATATGTAGTGATGTTAGGGGTTTGTAAAGACCTAATAAAATTTTAAACTGTACTCTTCTGGTTGATTGTTTATAAAATGGTGTGTTCTGCATAATTATATCGTGCGCTCAACATAAGTATCTCGTGCGCTCTACATAATCATCATCTCGTGCGCTCGAGATATTTCTTCTCGAGTGTTCGACATGCTATCTCGAGCGTTCGAGATATCATCTCCAGCGCAGGACTTAATACATCAAACTAGCATGTCAGATTGTATATAAGATAAGTTAGTGTTACAAATCATTGTTATTAATGACTTACTTGTCTATTCACTGTAAGGTCAAGACGGTGATTTTCTAATTGCGTATTTGTGAAGGATTGTTCAATATCTATGGTGGATGTGCGCAAGCGCGCGGGAAAAATATTATTAGAAACATCACGGAGGAAGAGAATTTCGATCACCATATGTATTCGTATTAAAGATAATTTCATGTTAAACATGAACTCCCCGTCACTCGTCCATTTCCATTCTCTGTTCTCCGTCTGACTGTTTCCCGCCAACAGCCAGCTGGCCATCCACGCTTTCACGTCCCCATAATTCCTTACTTTCTACATGTAAATGCAGTATGCGACAGCACATGATCATGAATATTTCGAAATAGGGCGTTTATTATCCTGCTAGGATAATAAATAAAAAGGAAATAAACTTTTTATCTTATGAATCCGATCGAATTAGTTTGTATGATTTCCATAAAGTGTATAACTTAATAATAATAATAAAAAACACCACATGCTTTTTTTTTCTTTGATAATATCCAATTAATATGGCAAATGAAATCGTTGATATTTGGAATGAAGTGTGCAGTACGATGGATGCACTAGTATAAATACAGCAAGATAGTGTTTGTTAATAATCACGTGATGTTTCCAAGTATTAGCGGTACTAAGTCTATTCTATAGATTCTAGGAGGCATACCATCCCATACATGACCATGATATATGCTGTTGATTTACTACCCGATCTATTGTTTTAATCCCACGTGCAGACAAATACCATTTAGTAATTGATAGATGACTTATGATTATATAAACGTAAACACGATTAATTAAAGGGAAAGGCAACCCTAACCACATAGTTGCTTTTATGAATAAAGTATTACTTAGTGATATCGTAATTGACAGTCTCTAACAACACAAATCCTTGCTTAACAATTAAATCAATATTAATCTATCATGTATTTTAAATTACCCACCGCTAGGAGAGTGGCCATTGAAGTTTAATTTATGACGTCACACCGTCTATTCCGGTTTATTTCATCAGCAGCACTGTAAACATGACAAGTCACGAACAGTTAAGTTTTGAGCCGTATAGATTTGAGCCCGTTCTTTCGCAAGAAGAAATTGAGAAAAAAAGACGTTCAGTCGAGCCGCAGACCAGGAAGACGGTACACGTTCTTCATACAAATGCCTTGAACCTCAACTTGTCATTACGCAAATGATGGATCCACAATTTACGTAATCTTTTCTTTTTAAATGACTTGGTCATAACCTTTTTTCACATATCCCCTTCGCATTAGTGTAATTAACTGCTTGCCAGTAAGGCATCAACCTATTTATTCGCAAGATCTACCACATGTACATCTTTGATGATCTCACAGGTGCTTGTGTTCAGGACACGCCCTCCCCCCCCCCCCCTCCCTCGGAATAAGCTACATGAGTTGATGGGTATGTCAACGTCTTGCATACCCATAAGACCAAAATACATGTAATTCAAAATAAGCCCTAAAAAAAACCCCTCACTGGTTATTATAAGTTCTGTTATAATAACAAGTGAGTGTATTTTTTAAAAGGGCTTATTTTTAATTATTTTGGACTTAATGGGTATGCAAGACGTTGTTGACATGCATTAGAAATATTTTAAAGAAAAAAATAATTATATCAACTCATGTAGCTTATTCGGAGGGGGGGGGGGGGGTGGTTCCTGAACTAAAGCACCTGTGGTTGATCTTAGAGTCTCATCAAAACCGGAACAGACGGCGTGACGTCAAAATTATTGATTTTTGTGGTCTTGAATACAAAAGAGTTACACATCATGGCAGCCTCTATAGATCGCGGGAATTTCAATTTTTGACGTTTTCAAATTAGTACTGAAGCTTATCTAGGCCATATATCAACAGCATTGTATGACAAATCTTTATCATATGATTAATCCTATCATTTATCATGTAAAAAATCTGTTGGGTTGCCTTTCCCTTTAAATGATAGATTATCAGTCGAGTGCGCACCAGAACCGATGGTAATATGTCGAGCTCTCGAGTTAGATGTCTCGAGTGAACGAGATAAGTCGAGGGCACGATATGGTACATGACGAGCGCTTGAGATAAGAAGTCGATCGCTTTACATAATTTTGGCTAGTAAACATTTTTGTGTGTGTTCTAATTACAGGGCCGTAAATTAACCTTCAATTTGGAGGAGGCAGGAAATTAGGCGGGGGTCTGGGGGCCGCCCAGGCCCCCAGACGCTGAGCACATTTTGTGCACACTGAACACGTTTCGTGCAAAATCCTTGATTCTAGGGCTTTCTAAGATGTTACTTGACTAACTCATTCTAAAAGAAAGATTTGGAATGCTTTTTAAGGGAGGTATCATGTTCTTAGTTATTGGAAACAACATAAATTCTAATGAACTTTAAATTTTAATTTTTTTTGGCTCAAAAGTTGGAGGAGGCAGCTGCCTCCTCCGCCTCCATGTAATTTACGGCCCTGAATTATATCACTGCATGAATGTAAAAATGTTGAAATTCTTTTGCAAATCGTGAAGGAGTTGCCTTAGAAGTACCTGTATATTAATCTTGATCATCATGTCCACCACATTTATGACAATCAGATAATACTATTTTTGTGTGTCAATTATAGACCAATTTTTAAAAATCAATTGCTACAAACAAACAAAAAATCGGAGGTATTGGTTGATATATATTTTTTAGCTTCAGTTCAACTATTAAATTCCTAAAATATTAATTACATACTTATATATTTTCTATGATGTGATATATTTCCCATCCCTATTTAAAGCTATACAAAATTTTCCCACTTTCTTGAACATAATTGAGAAATCCTGGCCAAAAATTATATTCGACAGTGTGAAATTTATTCATATCACTTACATAAAGATATACATGTATTTAGTATCCAATCCATTCTCAAATTTTATAAAAAGTTTGTATCTGATGTCCTAAATGAAATATATGTACATTATTTTTAAAAATAGCGATGAAAGTATGATTTCTAAAATAAAAAATGATGAAATTTGCTTTGTAGGATGAATGTTGCCTATAACTGAATTAAGCCTCAGTATCGGATCTTGGGAGTTTTACAGGGATTGCAATCCCTCTCCCCTTATTTAAACTTTTTTTTTCAAAATTACCTTTTTTACCAATTAGGTGTTTTCGTGTCACCTTCTTTTGGGACTGAAAAGGTACAAACTTGGGTCACAGCACCAACCACCCCCACTTTGTGAAAATCCGCCCTTGATGGCATTCAAATTTTATGCTACAGATTTAAAGCTATCAAATCAGAAGGCTACAGCTTATATACATTTAATCTAAACTGACACCCACTGCCGAGAAAATCGATAAGAAAATAATCCGTCGCTAGTGAAAACAACTTCAATGGCGGACCACTAGAATCTCACAAATGTCGGAGCAGCAATTTAAACTCAAGTTCGATGGAGCGAATGCAAAGGCGGTGGATGAATATTTAGAATATTCTAGGTACAGTTTTATTTCTAGTATCTATAACTCAATTCATGTTTCAATGTTATAAGAATAATAATCATTCACACCATCTTCATGTTTAATAAGTCAGTTGATTTTAAATGATTTATAGTATTTAGGGATATCGGCCTGGATAGCTCAGTAGTTAGAGCACCTGACTAGTAATACAGGGGTCTTGGATAGACCGGTCACGGTAGCTCAGTGGTTAGAGCACCTGACTAGTAATACAGGGGTCTCGGATAGACCGGTCACGGTAGCCCAGTGGTTAGAGCACCTGACTAGTAATACAGGGGTCTCGGATAGACCGGTCACGGTAGCTCAGTGGTTAGAGCACCTGACTAGTAATACAGGGGTCTCGGATAGACCGGTCACGGTAGCTCAGTGGTTAGATCACCTGACTAGTAATACAGGGGTCTTGGATAGACCGGTCACGGTAGCTCAGTGGTTAGAGCACCTGACTAGTAATACAGGGGTCTCGGATAGACCGGTCACGGTAGCTCAGTGGTTAGAGCACCTGACTAGTAATACAGGGGTCTCGGATAGACCGGTCACGGTAGCTCAGTGGTTAGAGCACCTGACTAGTAATACAGGGGTCTCGGATAGACCGGTCACGGTAGCTCAGTGGTTAGAGCACCTGACTAGTAATACAGGGGTCTCGGATAGACCGGTCACGGTAGCCCAGTAGTTAGAACACCTGACTAGTAATACAGGGGTCTCGGATAGACCGGTCACGGTAGCTCAGTGGTTAGAGCACCTCACTAGTAATACAGGGGTCTCGGATAGACCGGTCACGGTAGCTCAGTGGTTAGAGTACCTCACTAGAAATACAGAGGTCTCGGATAGACCGGTCACGGTACCTCAGTGGTTAGAGCACCTGACTAGTAACACAGGGGTCCCTGTTCTGATTCCCGGTCCAGCCCCAAAATTTCCCTTTCCCTGTATTGCAGATTTAAAGGGATAGTGCAATGCAAAGTCCATAGAGCAAGCAAAATATACTTACTACATATATACATGTACTTTAATCAAGTCCATAGAAGGACTGGTTATATACTCGTTCTTATAAATATCAGGCTTTTCGTCTACATTTTGAATTTATAAAGATTTAAGACCATTTCTTTACTGTCAAGTAATTAAAAAACATCAGCAACAGCCCAAATTAATGGTAGATAAACATGTAAAATTTTCTTAGTATGTTTGACTCTATCTATTTCATATATGCATATTAAATGCTGTATTTTTATTTATTTTTTAATTTTTTTAAGCATCACTGTAAGACATGTTCTAACTAAGTTGAATGGGTATTTAAACCCATTAATCAAATAATATCCGGTTCAATCCGAAGTGGTTGCCATTTATATTAGTTTACGGAAAAGTGTTTTTTCTACGTAGGCAGTTGTCACAAATTTGTCTCTTGAAGTTTGGACCAAACTCAAAACTAAAGAAAACAAATATTAACTTGGGAGTTTAGATACCAAAGTTTGCGGGTTCCACTATAAGTGCCTTTTATTTTTATGTCGGTAGAGCTTTTGTTTTCTCAGGTTTTATAATACTTGCCAAACTTAGAAATTATAATTGACCCAATACATGTCATGTACCCTTCTTTATAACATGTCGTAATGTGACTTATAAATATACCAGTGAGATTTGAAAAATCAACGAAAATTCGGTCTGTCTGATATTTGATTGAATCGCCAGTGTTTGTTGGTTTATGCTCTGTAAAGATATAAACTTCCATATGCTTGGAAATAAGATATTATTATTCTTGTGGAGGGATAGAGTTATTTGCCCGTTCGTTTTGGGTTTTGACATCCTTGCGGAGGGATACACAGTTAGTGACTTAATTGCCCATTCGTTTTGGGATATTTTCTGTCTTGTACATAAGATTTAAGTCCCATTTAAATGTAAAAGATCAAAATGACTGTCCAGAATGGACAATCCCGAATATATTGTTGTCATATCTGTTAAAAGTTTGAGACAGTAGATCTACATGTTGAGTAAACCCCGAATCTTTAATTCAAAAGTAAATATAAATGTATGTTCACATGTACCTATCACCTTAATGAATTGAGAACTACATCCACTTTGTAGGATTGTTGGTGACGATGATGGCGGAGAGTTGTTCACCCCAGATCAGTACGAGGAGTACAAGAAAAAAGTCCTCCCCATGGTAGGGAACAAAACAGTTAAATAAAACAATCTTTCTCTAACTGATGATTCACCGTCTTCAGTAGACAGCTAAATTCTCTCTCTCTCTCTCTCTCTCTCTCTCTCTCTCTCTCTCTCTCTCTCGCTCGCTCCCCCTCTCTCTGTCTCTGTACTAGAATGATACAATATCAATGCCTCCATATAACAAGAAGGGAAAATTAAAAATTATTTTATCTGGATGATAAAGTAAACATTTGCATAAACAAGAAATAGCTAGATTCGTAAATGGCGTATACATGCATGAATGTCAGATTGTGTTAAATTTTTCTACTATATAAATATAAAGACGAGGCTTCATACCGAAAATTTTATACCCCGAATTCGTTTACGGAGTTCGGGGAATCTGAACTTTCTCATTTTGTTCAAAACGAGTATTGATGAATATTCAAAGCCACAGGCAAAATGTTTTGCTGATTATAAACCATCCATTAACGTTCATTCAACCTTCCATTAGAAAACATATACGAACAATATTGGTTATATTTTACGCCGTTTTGAAAATTTTGGAGTAATGGTGCAGATTACAAGTGCGATCTAAGAATGAAAGACTGGTAGCCGATATGAATAATGTGTACTTTAAAAAAATGAAATTTTTTTCTATACTTACATTCTGCTTTCATTTCTTTTGGAATTTCTAGTCGTTAAAACAGATGTGCTATATCTATCTATATTCATACGCGCATTGTTTACCACTGCAGCGAGTTCATGAATAAGGAAATGCTATATTACAATAGGCAAATACATTGGAAAAGTAGATATACTAAATCATCCGTCTTGACTTTGTTAACAGAGAATGAAGAATCGCCTGTATACTTGCTGGACGAGTCCCACGGGGATGGACTGTAAATTGGTTGGACCCGAAACCCTGTGCTTCTGCAAACATAGGTATGTATAAAAGGTTGTCCGAAACCCCGTGCTTCTGCACACACAGGTATGTATAAAGGTTTGCCTGAAACCCTGTGCTTCTGCACACACAGGCATGTATACAGGTTTGTCTGAAACCCCGTGCTTCTGCACAAACAGGCATGTATAAAAGTTTGTCCGAAACCCCGTGCTTCTGCAAACACAGGTATGTATAAAGGTTTGTCCGCAACCCGGTGCTTCTGCACACACAGGTATGTACATGTATACAGGTTTGTCCGAAACACCGTGCTTCAGCACACACAGGTATGTATACAGGTTTGTCCGAAACCCCGTGCTTCTGCACACACAGGTATGTATAAAAGTTTGTCTGAAACCCCGTGCTTCTGCAAACACAGGTATGTATAAAGGTTTGTCAGAAAACCTTTGTCCAATATGCTTTCATTCTATCCATATCATTCCCCACCCTGTTCAACATACAGTAAAACAAACCAAACTTTTTCCACCAGATACAAGCAACACAAGACAGACTTCGAAGCTATACCTACAGAAAGACCGATTCTCCTTCAATGTCGACAAAAGGGCTGCAAGTGTGTGTCCTACAATTACATCCCCATGAATGGGAGTCAGCCCATCCGCTGCACGTGCAAGCACACATCAGAAGAACATTTCGAGTTCGAACCGTTTCTCTGCAAGCGCAGTAAGACTGTTGTTGTGTAAAGATTTTGAATTTTTCAAATGAACGGAAAGTTAGTTAGATAGGAAGCTTTAAAATGCGATAACGATTTACCGTATTCTTTTTCTAGCGCAGACAGGAGGTTTGTACCCTTTATACAGAGTGACCTCACCTTTTATTTTTCTGTTTTACCTTTATTTTCTGTTTTACTACAGAGAGCTGATTTTAGAATTCGTCTTTTACTTTTGTTGCACTTTTTGGATTCACCTTTTTATTTGATTTATTCTGTTGCTGTAGTCCTCACCGTTTGAAATGTTGTCCACGTGTGATTTTTGTTTTTCCTTACCACTACCAGATAATAAGTCCCATGATCTTAATCATGTACTAGTCAAGTCTACAGTAAACATGTAGGACCTAATAGTGCCATGTCTAAATAATGATGTGTGGTTTTGTTATCATTATTGGAGATGCGACGGTCACTAGCAGTGTAGGAAATTGTGAAGATAACGAACAGTGATCAATCTTATAACTCCTATAATATAAGGAATACAAAATTAAGAGTTAGGCAAACACATACACCCGGATATACCAAAGGTGGGCGCCAGGTGCCTAGGAGGAGTAAGCATCCCCTGTCATACCCGCTGTGTGCCCTATATCTTGATCAGTAAACGGAGTAATCCATAGTCAAAATCAGTGTATAAAGTACGAAGCAGATGTGGAAAACTCTGTGCTGTCTTTTATTTCGAATTCACTGGAGGAAAATTAAACGAAGCGCGTCATGCAAATTTTGCTACATTACGAATGACCGTCATTTCCCAAATAACGATAGCAAAAATTCATTTATACATCTACATCAAAGGTCGATGATATGCGCATTTACAACCATGTCATGTTAATTGAAAAAACTCAGTAGAACATCAAGGACAGCTGGTTACTTGATAGTTAGACTAGAGAAAATAGTCCAAGTTTTGTTGGGGGAGGGTATGTGATAATCCACTCAAATACATTTCAGAAAGTTTACGGATGCATCGTTCTAAGTATTGCTAACTGCTTTATGCATTATTGACATAATAAATCAAAACTCTACATCATTAGATCAGAAAAGGGGTAGTAAATGCAAATCTTTATATTCAGAATTGTTCAAATACTACTAGTAGAAATGTTATTTAATTTACTGGGGCTGTCAGCGGTTTTAATCAATTTAATTAAATAGTATTTCTTTACAACATGTTCAATATCCACATAATATAACTGTATAATGAAATAGAGTTTTTTGTCACCTGTGTAGTAATTACTTAGTCTGTCGTTTAATTCTTCGTCCGTCTGTCTCACCCTAGAATTTAATATAGGTAAAAATAGGACTTAGGTATTCATTGTGTACTTTCCTTGTGTGATGTTTTCTATAGTTCATGATGTCATACTGGAGATACGCCTGTTCTTTGGAATACTCTATCTATTCTATATAAAAATCTGATTCATTAGAAAAGATTCCTGTTCTCAAACTACTTAACATGTCTTTTCATGGAACTCTCCTGTTTCTTTGATACAGTAAAACACGCTTATAGCGAACATACTTTTAATAACGATTTTACGCTTATTTTGAAGTGATATGTAATCCCCTACAAGAGGAAAATAACGAAAATATTATTGAATATAATGAAGTTTGGTTATAAAGAACTTTTTTTTTTGGACTCTGGAGGTTTACTACATGTATAACAGTGCTTTACCGTATAATGAAGTTTGGTTACAATGAATTGTTTTTGTTGACCCTAGAGGTTCACTATAACCATGTTTTACTGTATAATGAAGTTTGGTTACAACGAACTGTTTTCTGCTGGCCCTGGAGGTTCGCTATAACCGTGTTTTACTGTATAATGAAGTTTGGTTACAACGAACTGTTTTCTGCTGGCCCTGGAGGTTCGCTGTAACAGTGTTTTACTGTATAATGAAGTTGGTTATAACCAACTGTTTTCTGCTGGCCCTGGAGGTTCGCTGTAACAGTGTTTTACTGTATAATGAAGTTGGTTATAACCATCTGTTTTCTGCTGGCCCTGGAGGTTCGCTGTAACAGTGTTTACTGTATAATGAAGTTGGTTATAACCAACTGTTTTCTGCTGGCCCTGGAGGTTCGCTGTAACAGTGTTTTACTGTATAATGAAGTTGGTTATAACCAACTGTTTTCTGCTGGCCCTGAAGGTTCGCTGTAACAGTGTTTTACTGTAGTTTCAAATGAATTTTGCTGAAATATATCTAACAGAAGATATGTCGTCTATTATTAATATATAAAATGTTTTCACATTTTCCATACCTGTAGGGGGTTGCACAAAGTGCACGGGATTTAAGAGTTCCTTCAGCTGCGGATGTGGAGCCCCCGTGAAGGAGCACACTATGATTGTGGAGACGGGAGAGGAGAGGGAGGCCCGGGGTCACCCCCTAGGGGAGGTCAATCCCTACGCTGCTATGGGAGGGATCACGGGCTTCTCGTCCTTGGCTGACGGATACATGCGACTAGATCCCAGCGGAAAAGGTGGGCTGTCTGAATCGCTAGTGTGGAGAGACGTATTTCATCACGTGGAATATCAATCTGATTAAAATCAGATTTTTGATCCGCTCCCATAATATTATGTCTTGGTGTAGCGAAAGAATATTACAGGAGAGGATTATAGATCTGATTTTAATCAGATTGATGGAAAGTAAAATGATGAGAAAATATTATGAATTGAAATCAACATGTGTTAATCATCTGATCGGAAACAGTTAATTAAAAAAAAAAATCTTTTGTCACTTTTCTAACAATCGGTTAAAGAGTATCAAACTAAATCGCTTTGAATGTGTACCTTTAGAAACTATTTGGATATTGTTGATACTTGTGATAACATAAATGTGTTTGTGACAGGTGCACCAAACAAAGGCTTCTTGGAGCAATCCATCACGTCCAACGATAATCCATTTTTAAGATCCAATGTCCAGGCCATCAAAGCTCACCAGATGAAAAAAAAGGGGAAAGGTATAAACGTGGGAGTATTTTTAAATTTAGAAAATGAATTTCATTTTGAAGATTCATGAGGGTATGAACTGCGTCCACAAGCATACATCATGAGGTGTGTTAACGCTTCATGAAGAGGATGTCGGCGTGAAACGTAATCTAATTAAAACTAGATCTTAGATCCGCTCGCGTACTCGCATACATAATGGGTGCGTTCAGAGTAAACCCAATGGTACCATTACTGATTTGCCAATGGTAAACATTTAAATCATTGGTACCATTGGATCCTTGTGTACTCTGAATGGTGAGAAATCCAACAATGGTACCATTGGTATACCACTAGCTGATCAATTAGTACGAAATGTCAAATATATACGCTCATATCACCTTTATGAATAATTTTGCACCAAGAAGATACGTCTAGAAATATATTTTAAAGTCCTATTAATTATTTTCTCCTACAGATTATTTTCTCCATCTTCGCTAGCCAAGAGTTTTTGACCAATAAATGCGAAGCGGGTTGGACCAAAAACCCTTTGTCTAATGAAGATGTATTTTCTCTTGCAATCTAATACGCCAATTTCGAGATACGTCCGAGTTATTTCCGTTTGGAGAACTCTCGTACTTAGTAAGGTGCAAAACAACTTATTTACACGCGGGAGTGGGACAGATATTCATCACTGCATAAGTGAATCTGTTCAGCAAGTTTATCATACACAGTTTCATCCCCCAATTTCGACTGATACACAAACTAAGTAAATGACAAGTATTCAAATAATTAGTAATTTAAAATACTTAGAATTCTTATTATATCACGTTATTTTGTTGCCCCTACCTATCATATCCAGGACATTGCTTGGATATATAGCATTGTATTTATATTTCCACTCTAGTAAAACATTTCTTTTCATAGTATTTTATATTTCCTACATCAAGTATTTAAAAAGAAGTCGGTTTTTATACATTTTATCGTCGTTCTCACTGACTATAGTACCACTTTGTCCCACCTAAGCATTCAAAGTTCCACTAAATGCACCTCCTACACAGGAGAGTTCTAATATCGAAACTGGCGTATTAAAATCAGACTACTTAGGTCCGCGCCGTATACCATTACAGCGATTGTGAGCGTATCCTAGGATCTGATTTTAATTAGATTTTCTCTCTTGTAAAACATCATGAGTATAGATCATCTGATAAAATGATTAGACTGGGAGATTGCTATACCATATCACTTACACTTGATGTTTTTAAAACCCATTTCCGTCTATGCAGGGGTATGTTTGAAGCAATATGTCGGAAATTGTCTTTAGTTTTTATAAGGGAGGAAAATGCGATACAAGATCGATTTCTTTCAGTGTGTACAGTGTTATACGAGAACATTGAGTGGGGAGTCAAACGGTTTGCGTGTCCTATGCTATGTGTACGCAATGCCCGCCATTTTTGATTACGTCATAAATAAAGTTACCAACGCTAACAGAACTCTAGGTTATCTGCAGAAATGTTTACCATTGGTAAATTTTATTGGCAAACATTGGTACCATTGCCAATGGTAACTTATGTCAACCAATGGCAGATCTAACATTTGATTTTAATTAGATTGGCGTGAAACGTTGCAATTTATACTCTCAGGTATTTTCAAAAATGAAATTCATTTCTTATATTTGCATTCTACTTTCATTCCGCTAAAGTAGACGTACAATATCTTTCAAGATTCATACGCGCATTGTTCACACGCATTCACGAGGAAATAGCCCTCATTACAAATTGTCAAGATATCAAAGGCAACTTTAGAAATGTAAATATCAGAATGTCCCGACGAACAGGTTAAATACAATAATGTCTTCAAATTGCATCGTTTTAATATATAAGATTAAGTATTCATAGGCAGTATATTTCATGAATGAGGTAAAATCAAACCAGTTCACAATCCGTAGTACAGTATTAAGTATTACATGTAATGAACTTTTCGACAGGTTTAACAAATCCTGATGATGAAATGTTTGATGACATCACAGAGCGCGTGTCTCAAATGCGACGCCCAGGGGAAGAGGACATGGCTTACTATGAAAGACGGTACAATGAGAGGGTAAGACCACAGCTAACACTCCGGGGGGCTAGACATATATAATTTGGGACCTAGGACCGTAAATGATTTTAAAAACCCCAGAAGTCATTGGACGCATTAGTTTTTATGAAACTAAATAAAATATCTAGAGAGAATGCACTGAGACTAATCATAATTGTTATACATTCTATTTCAGCGACAAGTCGTTCCAAACAAAGCAATGGGATTGGACAACGATGCCCTGCGTCCAGGTAGTAGACGAGCAATCGAAGAAAAACCCGGGTCTGGACGTAGACCACCATCTAAGAAGTAAAACAAGGAAATGGCTCAGATCCAGATCGTCCGAAAACCGCAGACATCCGTCAAAGTTCCCAAAATCTAGACAATATCAGAACATCATTCTCATAAACTTATTGACCTCTTGCCAGTCGCCAAGCCTTTGTGAATCCGTACGATAGTGTGGGTTTTTCCTGTTACCTCGTCCACGCATAAAAACACGAAAATAAACAGATTAGTTGTTAATGCGTGTACATGTACACTGTTTATTTAGATGAAACATGCATTATATTTCTTTGAACATGTGAATGGTGATACGTGTATTTTCTGTTTTCCAAGTTTTTAAATCGAGGCAGGCTACTGATAAACAAGTGATGGTTATGCCAAGCCCTAGCTTTTACTATTTATTCGAAAAATAAAATATCTCTTTAGATTAAAGAGATGTCTTATTTTAAAGATATATCTCTTTAAAATGAGAGAAATCTCTTAATTTTAAGAGATATCTCTCTAAAATAGAGATATCTTTCACTTAGAGAGATATCTCTTTCACTTAGAGAGATATCTCTTTTACTTTTAGAGATATCGCTTACACTTAGAGAGCTATCTCTTTCACTTTGAGAGATATCTCTTTCACTTTGAGAGATATCTATCATACTTTAAGAGATATCTCTTTCAATTAGAGATATACCTCTTTCAATTAGAGATATATTTCTTTCACTTAAAGAGATATCTCTTTTACTTTGAGAGATATCTTTTACTTTGAGAAATATCTCTTTTACTTTGAGAGATATCTCCTTCACTTAAAGAGATATCTCTCTAAGAATTCCTAGAGAGATATCTCTCAAAGTATAAGAGATATCTCTTTAATCGTTGAGAAAGAGATATCTCTCAAAGAGAAAGAGATATCTCTTTCCAATATTCTTTATTAATTCTCCCTAAACCGGAAGCCCGCCAAGGAAATCTTAGCATGATGGCTGCAATCCTGGGCGAAAATTTTGCGTTTACCGCATGTGAAGTGTGTACAGGTAACAAAAAACAAAGACAATAAATTAATAAAATATGTGAGCTAGACTGGATTTATCCTCTCGGTAACTTGATTATGTTACCCCAACCACCTCTTCCGCCATTTTTACACTAGAAGTATTTTGATTGGTTAAAAAATTGGGTTACATCATGTTAATGGCGATGTAACAGGGAGAAGTCAGTATGATCACCGGGGGGATTTAAAGAGATATCTCTTTTTGAAAATTTAAAGAGATATCTCTCCAACTTAAAGAGATATCTCTTTTTACATTGATAGAGAGATATCTTTTTATACTAGAAAAATACCTCTTTCTCTTTGAGAGATATTTCTCTAGTTTTAAGAGATATCTCTTAAAGAGAAAGATATCTCCCTAGCGTGAAGAGATATCTCTTGTTTAAAGAGATATCTTTTTAGCTAAAAAGATATCTCTTCTGGTCAAAGAGATATCTCTTTAAAGAAAAGAGATATATCTTTAAACAAGAGATATCTCTCTAACTTTCAGAGATATCTCTACAACCAATATAGATATCTCTCCAGTGTAAAGAGATATCGCTCTTATTTAAAAAGATGTCCTGTTTTACGAATAAATAGTAAAGGACTTGCCATAGATAGTGCAGGGGTCTCGTTTAAAGTTAGCATTTCGCAATTTTATGGTCGTTATATAACAATCTAGTTTGCCAATGCATGTCATTGGGTCAAATGCTGTCTGACATGTTTCATACTTATTGTTAGGCCGTTTTTGGCACACTGATTTGACTACGAATAACTCCGTTTGTAAACCTGATCAAGATATAGGACTCACTGCAGGATGTGACCGGTTGACAGGGGATGTCTACTCATCCTAGGCACCGGATCTCACATCTGGTATATCCAGGGGTCTGTGTTTGCCCAACTCTCTATTTTTTTTATTGCTTATTGGATTATGAGGTTGATCACTGTTTGTTGTCTTCACCTTTCATGCAACACTACAGTACACCAAGCTGGTCGTAGAAGCCTTGTAGTTACATCATCGCTAGCCAATATGGGGAGCGGAGTGGACCGAAAACCCTTGGCTAGCGAAGATGTGTAGTTAGAGCGAAGCTGACTTCGCACCTTTTCCATGCGAATAACATTAAAAGTGATTGATTGGGGTTAAAACACCGTTTTGGCAATACTTCAACCAATAGGTTTAGTGGTTACGGAGAAGATGAAAATATTAAAAGTATACAGAAAATGAGTCTCTGAAGATTTGATGGACAAGTTAGAAATCTTCACGTTTCGTCTCTGTGCTCCCAAGACATCGTCTACAAAGGTTAATGACCTAAGATACGATCTCGTTTATGTGAAAAAAGTCAGAATTGAGAGTCACCAGCTTTCTGAGAGCAATAGCGATATGGAAAAGATGTCCTGAACAAGATCCTGAGATACCCAGTCCAGTTGGATTGATTGATTGATTGTATCATTTTTAACGTCTCTCTCGAGAATTTTTCACTCATATGGAGACGTCACCAAGACTGGTGAAGGGCTTCAAATTTATGCCTTTGCTCGGCGCTTACGGCCATTGAGCAGTGATGGTTCTTTAGCGTGCCACACCTACTGTGACACGGGACATCCGTTTTTAAGGTCATATCCGAGGACCCGTGACATTCACGCCTAATGTCGAGCGTTTGGCGACGGAACTGTCATTACCTGTTATAACGACTTAGGTCTGTCGCGCCGGGATTCGAACCCCGGCCTTCCGTATGCGGGGCGAACGCTCTAACCTCTAGACCACCGAAGAGAAAGGAAAGGGAAGAGGGTTCACTGCAGTTAGTGGTACATTGGAGATCAGCCAGCATCCTGCAGTTAGTGGTGCATTGGAGATCAGCCAGCGTCGTCGGCAGTACTTGATTCGCTAGCATGTAACTGTCCAAAAAGTGTGAATTAGCCAAATAATCTTGGTTTGGGGTCATTAACAAGTACAATCGACTTAGAATAATTTAATTTACTGACTTACAGGTATATCGATCATTGTGTGGCCAAATGACCGCGTTCCAGGTTCATGACAAATTCTCTGATCTTGGTGCCAGCCACGAGCTTCTACTACATTACGAGTTTGTGGCCCAGATATAAATTTCAACTTTTGGAGAGGTTTTATTTTTACACAAAATGGCACGTCGTCTTTAACAACCTAGCTTAGTATGAACTTTTATTGCCCCTCCATTACAAAGTTAATTATGATCCACACATGATGGATGAAAGGACAGCAGACGGACAATCTTACACCCGTTCAGCAGGACTGTCATGGAGAACCCGATGTGTGGACTATATGTACTAGACCCGCGTATTAATATTTTAGGAGTAGGTAAATAAACCATGGAAAAATTGGGACAATTTGTCAAATCCAAACCAACCATGTAAATAAGCTTGAAATCGTTGTTTTTATCCTTCTTACAATACAAATAACGTGGATTTGATTGACTGTACATGTATATTGTTTAACATCCCTCTCGAGAATATTTTACTCATATATGGAGACGTCACCATTGCCGGTGAAGGGCTGCAAAATTTAGGTCTCGGTGCTTACAGCCTTTGAGCAGGTGGAGATCGTGCCATACCTGCGGTGACACGAGGCTTCGGTTTTTATGGTCTCATCCGAGGGACCGCCCCATTAAGTCGCCTCTTACAACAAGCAAGGGCTACTGAGGACCTATTCTAACCCGGATTCCCGTGCACAATTTATATCTAAGAAGACATATGGGATTTTATATAGCATAACTTCTATCAAAAAATAAAATACATTGAAAAAACATACATGTCTTTACATAAGTTCAATACTGACAAAGCATTACTCGTATAAATATTCGCGGTTAAAGAGGAGCTATGCCTGCGCAATTTCAATTGGGCCTATATGAATCACTTGCAAACAGCTCTATGATGCGCCAAATTAACAGAAACTCAAACAATTGAAGACATCTTTAATTATTTGAAGATAATATAAATTCAATTGTTGCGTACAACAATTCAATTAAAGATTTCTAAATATAATTACTGAATGGTATCTTCTTCTTCATTAATTGAATTGTTGATAGTATCAATTATTTAGCGGAATTAAGGAGCGCAAATACTCGCGACTCTCTTCAAATGAACTGATGCGCGCTACAATTCAACTCAAGAGAGCTGCTGGTATAATTGAATTATGGCTCTCTTCAAGTCAATGAATGCGTGCAATGATTGAATTATTGCTCTCTTCAATGGAATTAATGATATCATAAATTCAATTGATGTGCACAGTAACTCTTTTAGAGAGAGCAACTACGTATACACTATACATCAAGAGATATCTTCTATTCAACATATCCATAATTTAATTAATGATCCCTTTAATTGAATTGTTGCTCTCTTAAAAAGAATTGATGTGCTTATCAATATTAATACCTTATACAATTTAAGAAAGATATCTTCTGTTGAATTAAAGTGATCATCAAATCATTTGCACCACGCTTGATGCACGCATCCAATCAATCATGTTGCTCTCATCAATACGCCGGTTTCGAGTTAAGAGCTCTTCTGAGTTGAAGGTGCATTTAGTGGAGCTTTGAATGCCTAAGTGGGACAGAGTGGACATACTGTTAGTGAGGAAGACGATGAAATGCATTAAAAGCGGCTTTTCTTCAATGTGTAAATGTAGAAAATACAAAATACTATCGAAAGAAATGTTTTAATAAAGTGGAAACATAAAAACAATGTCATATTTGCAAGTAATATCCTGGGTATGATGGTTACGTACGAGCAACAAAATAACATGATATAATAAGAATACCATGTATTTAATACCCCCTGATTACTTGTCATTTACTTTGTGTATCATTTAAATTCGGGTGATAAAATACACGGATGGATTATAGGAATGAGAGTACCAAACCCCCGGACGCAGTTCCAAGATTGAGCGGAGGTCTAAATGTCTAGGTGTTGCGTGATTGGCTAATATCAAGAGTGAAATTATTTGGAATTGAAAGAAATATTATAGAGGTTCAAATTAATTGTCAGGATGAAAAATTATCGCATAAAATCGAGAAATGACTGAGGAAATTACCATGGTAGGGGTATGCTTAAAATGAAGGATGTATTTTATTGCAGATTGCTATGTGTTGTAAAAAAGCACAAATATGGCCTATAAAATGCACGGGACCCTATATAATTTTTGTCGTTTTTTATCAACACTTGGAATGAACTTTGAAATGTTTGGGGTCATTTGTTTAAAATTAATATAGTTAATTAGTGAGAGGACCAAAGGTTAGCATTGAGGTCTATGGGAAATGAATTAGTACTCTTTTCCCATTTGTTCCACTCTCGTATGTAAACAAGTTGTTTCGCGCCTCGCTATGAACGAGAGTTCTCCAAAGGAAAATAACTCGGACGTATCTCGAAACTGGCGTATTGAATTGATACGCGTATCAATTATATATATATATATATATATATATATATATATATATATATATATATATAACTATATTTATTTCCAATCAAGGGCCCTCAAGGGGCAGCATGAAAATACATACAAATAATGTACATATACAAGTAATATGTATGTGTGTGTGTGTGTGTCATCAGTTGAATTGATGTGCTCATTGATTGAACTGATGCACGCACCAATTCCATTGATGCACGCACTAATTGAATGAACTGATGAGAACAGTGATTGATTTGACGCGCAATAATATTGACATGCGCGGATCTAGAGGGGGGGGGGGGGGGGGTCCGGAACCCCCCCCCCCCTGGAATTTGCAAAGATTAAAAATTACAATATAACGATTTATAAGAAAAATGAGTTGACTGTTATTATAAAAGGTTCGACCCCTCCCCCTGGAAAAAATTTCTGGATCCGCACCTGATTGAATTGATGGCATCTTCAAATAAATTGATTGTATATTGTTTAACGTCCCTCTCGAGAATTTTTCATTCATATGGAGACGTCACCATTGCCGGTGAAGGGCTGCAAAATTTAAGCCTATGCTCGGCGCTTACGTGGGGATCCGGGTTAGAATAAGTCCCCTCAGTACCCTCTTGCGTGTCGTAAGAGACAACGATCCCTCCCTGCTCAAAGGCCGTAAGTGCCGAGCATAGGCCTAAATTTTGCAGCCTTTCACCGGAAATGGTGACGTCTCCATATGAGTGAAATATTCTCGAGGACGTTAAACAATATGCAATCAATCAATCGGCGTTACGACCTTTGAGCAGGGAGGGATCTTTATCGTGCCACACCTGCTGTGAAACGGGGCCTCGGATTTTGCGTTCTCATCCGAAAGATCGCCCCATTTAGTAGCCTTACGACAAGCAATGGTTATAGAGGACCTACACCCGGATCCTCACGGATTCAAATAATTAAAGATACTGTATATATATTTATTTGATTTTATGATAATTTGGCACTCCATACAGCTCCGATTTCCTTGCTCAATGTTGCACTGTATATCAACGCGTGACTTTACTGGGGCTGCTGCAGAATACACCAGATTAATACAATATTGCTACAATTCAAATTGTAGGTGTCACGAATTTTGGTAGGCCCCATGCTCTTTATAATGAGTCACACACCACCCAGCCATTATATGCTAGGCATAGATTTACAAACACATGTATATATAATACATAGAGCCCTGTTCTAGTATCAATACCCAACCTATATAATTTTGCTATTTTTTACTCCTTTACCAAACATATGATGCATAGTAAAGATGGATGAATGCTCTCGATAAAACGCACCTGAAGTATGGACACTACACCCCCCCCCCCCGATTTTTTTGACGGCGATTTCTCCGAAATGTGTGGATTCCGTCTAACCTACCCAAATTTTGATTCATGTAATCAGGGTGTTCTTTTTTTTAAGTAAGCTTTAGAGAGTATAAAATACACATAAGAAACGAAAATTTGTAAACTAACGGGTCCCACCATCGGGGCACATTTTCTAAGCAATTGTAGCACTATACGCAAGGAATTTTGGAGAGCAACAGGTCAGCGAGATGCCATACTACATATCTTTCCAACTTACTAGTAAAACCCATCTCATCTTTTATTTGTCACCATCTTGCGTGCACTAATCGGACAGGGCTCCTCTTTGACAGGTAAACAAGTGCCAGTGCGGACCAATCACACAACACGCAACTCATTTCATACCGTGACACCCCCCCCCCCCCCCCTCTCTGGCTGCCAGTGGAAAAGCCAACTCTTTTGTCTTTCCTATCCACTTCTAACCTTCTTCGGAAAACTTAGTTTTGGGAAAGTTGTTGAAAATGTTCAAGGATAAGTGAACCTGACAAGGCCAAAAATATTTACACACTTCCCAAGACAGAATTAGGGTGGGTAGGTAATAAATTATTTTTTCCCTCAAACTTTATTTTCAGAATACTCAGAGACATTCTGATCAATTCCCTTCCAGGAACATTACACATTGGAACATGAGGGATTAATTTTTCACTACATATGCTTGAACATCTCTGAAGAAACAACAACTGTCAACTCTTTATTGGATAATTTTTTAAACAATCCAAAAAATTTGGAGGGTAGGAGGTATAAATTAGGGCCAGTCTCACTCTTTGACAGGTTAGCAGAACCATAGCAATTTTTCTTTTATTAATGCCCGACCACAACCTAACCATTGTGCTTTTGAGCAGTACTGAACATGCAACAACCTCTCTACCCAACAACACTCCTTTCAAGTCCTTCCTACACAAGCAATGATAAACTATGGTATGTAGGCAAGTGACACCTCTAGAGGGATTGCTAATTCCTCCGTCAGCAGTCAGGCAATAGCGCTGTCTACATCTGATTCACAGTCAATGAAAATTCTCTCAAAAATCATTTTTTATCAATCTTGGTGTGCTGAATCTCAGCTGAGATTACCTTTATGTATGAACACTTGCTAACACAAACATAATATTCAATGCGTCTTTAATGATGTATTTACTTTCATGAAGTACAATTTGTAAACAGATGCCCAAAATTGACACATTCTTACAACATAACTTTAAAAAAGTCCATGAAGGAGCAAATTTTTACATCTTCAGCTTCGTGCGTCTCCAGTGTCTCCTCTTGGCATTGTATCTAAAATGGAAAAAAAACAGAGTAATATTTTATTCATTACTCAAAACTCACTGCCTATATTTTAAAGATAACTGCAAAAAGTGTAGCAAACCTTTCTTAAATACTAATTTCAAAATTAGCTAGTGTATATATACTAGCCTAGAAGTAGGATTTCTGAAATTTTCTTCAAAAACTCTACATTCAACTGACAGGCGTTTCCTACAGCCAAGGAATGTGTTCTATTGATCAACATACCAATTACTTGTTTTCACTACATATTACAGAATAAGGATATAAAGTGCAGGGACTAATCATCATATATCCAGACTGTAAATCCTATCAATACTGAAAGCCTGTACATTTCAGATAGCTATATTTTGATCTTTGCAATCTGATGTGGCTGAAGAATAACATATATGAACGCTTATACCACTAAATAGTCTCATAGATCCAAGGTATGGGATAATTACTTATGAATAATTGCAATGGTAGCAAACTGTAAAAAAATCATTCTATTGTATTGCAATTCCAATTAACAATGTTGTAAAAATCTGAAAATATTGGAGGTATAATATTGACATTGAGTATCCTACACTAAAGTTTATTGAACGTAAAGGTTCAAGTCATAATAACTAGTTACTGGACTATTAGCTATGTACAAGTGTTGATTCACTAATGAAATTATATTGGGTTTTTTCCTGTGCTGTATAATTACGAAATATCAATTTTCCAAAATACATATAACAACATTGTCGAAAATCCACGGTCGGGCTTCAAAAGCCATGTTTTTCTATGCTCCTGAACACTGGAAATAGGGGGGCTTTCTCATTGGTTGAATATCGCAATAAAGAATGGTAAAGCAACCAATCCCATAGAGAAGCTGAGGAACACCTTCCAGCGAAAAAAATGTGTCCCATGGGGGGTAAAAGAAGTGTGACCAACCATGGGTTTCCGATGATGATACAAGGGAAAATAACTCTTGTTCCATACACATGTGCTTTCAGAGTGTCCTTTCAAAATTAGGCCAACGACAAAAATTGTTGAGTTTCCGCTAACGTTCCAGAAAAAAATAGGGTAGGTAGGTAAGAAATAATTTTTCTTTTTTAATTTTCTTTTTTCAAAGTATGCAAAAACATTGTAAACTCTAACAAGTTAAATGTTCTATTGAATTTTATACTTTCAAAATAAAATTTTGCTTAAATTGCATTGCAAGTAAACTTTCAATCATAAAATTTCACCTGTTATTGGCCGAGGATAATTTCTAGATGTTTTATAAGAAATAATATTTTTCACTAAAACATCTAGCATAAAACACAAAAGTTAACTCCTTTATGCCACTATGCTATACAAGTACCAGCTATATTGTTTCTACATTTAGATTGGTTGTCATGGGAATACTACTATTGGATATGTTTGACAGGAAAATAATGTGATGGTTTTGAAAAAAAATATATATCAAATCATCACCAAAATATCAACATCATTAACATATTTTAAGTTTATTAATACATCTCTGAATGTATTTTCACAATCTAAGAAGGAACAAGGGTAGGAAGACAGTCTGGGCAGATCCCACTTATCCTAGTGGGATCCAACTCTCTTCCAGCTAAAACTTTTACCGGACATAAATTTTTATTTAAAAAAAAATCTTTACATCTTTTTTTCCTCTCGGCTCTCACCATGCAGCCATCAACAACTTGGATGCGTTCACTGCTTTATTTGCGGCCTTTTTCATAGTGTTTTCAGTTAGAACTGCAGCAGAAACCAAGGATGTGCATACAAATTTGACAGACTGGACATTCATGTCTGTCACTCTGCATCATGACCTCCATATAAAACTAGGGTCCCCGTGTATATACAGCAATGCCCGTTGAAGCGATAGCATAAGACAGTGCATGATTATAAATAGCCACCGTCTAAAAACGCCATAGGGGTTGACAATTTTAACTAAAGAAAGTCTACTATGGAAACATGACACTTGGCAAAGTTTCTCGACCGTCTGTTAACTTCAATTGTTAAATCAACGTTGCGTGAGGCACGCATGGAGGTACTAGCCACTAGGTCAACCATCATGCCATGCTATTAGTTACAAACATTATCAATGTTGTTGAAACACTTGAGACAATACCATGCAATTTTGCAATCTCTATCCAGAGTTATCGTTCCCGCTACGCTCCACTAATACCTCTGTCAACGTCTAAAAAGTTATATCAAAATGTACAAAAACTAACTTAGCATATCGAACTGTAATGATAATATCTGAGCAATTCAAACACTTCTCTGAATTTTTTAAAATCAGAAGATGGTAAATATGAGACACCTGAGCGAATTAGAAGGTTTATATAAATATTCATTCATTCAATAATACTAGTATAATCATGGAATTCGTTGTTTTTGTGAACCTACTTTAAGATTTAAAGCATAAAACTTAAACTTATAAAATTATTATTCATGATGCTATAGGTATAGGTAAGTTTTGCCCAGAATCTTGACATTTAGACGTTGACAGGTGTTGTAGCGCAGCGTAAAACGCCCTCTGGTGAGAGATTGGCAATTTTGTACATCATTAAAGCGTTTGAATGACTTCATCTCAATGTCTAACTAAAAAGAAAACCAAGAATATATTTTTTCCGGGAAAATGACGATTTTTTTTTAAACATCGAAAAAAAATTCTAGGGTCGAGACTATAATTTAGGGTCGGTCGGGTTAGCGGAAATACAACACATTTTATTAGTGGCCTTGTGTAAATAAGTCTCCAAACAATTTGGTGAAAAGTTTATCGGTAGTTCAGAGTCAGAAGTAATGCATGAAAAATGAACTTCGATCCCGATATCAATCGCTATGTAAACTAGTCGAGTCACACTCAATCAGGATCAGTGTTCACTTATTGCGTACTACTTCCAATCATCCATGGATCTTACGAAGTCATTGATCCAATACAGGAAGTCTAGATAAAATTTTGTTTTATGTGTTTGTTGTTTTTATCAAGAGAAAAAGATAAAAAAATCAATCATGCAGGTATAAAAATGGACTATATCTTTAGTAAATTATATACAGTTTTGAAGTGGACAATATTAGATCTTTTTTGAAATTTTTTCGGACAAGTGAAGTAAGTAAATATCTTTGTCCCTTGTCCAAATGGACAAGTAGGAAAAAAAGTTAATGTTGAGCCCTGGCTAGTAAGATTTTATTTGGACTTCCAAATTTTCACTCTTACTAGCCCGACGGACTTGTAGTAAAAAAACATTAAGAGTAAAGACTGCAAATCCATAATTCACTGGTCCCAGACCATTTGGCCAGTAATTATTTTCAGTCCTGCAACATGCTACTTTTCTTATGTGCCATGAAAAACCAGAGAATTTAATTCACACTAAACCTGGCACTGAAATTAAACTCAGATGCTTGTCCTGACTTGATCTAAAAAACGAAATGGGAGCCTCTATATAATGGTGAGAAATATCAATGCATTAGGACTGCAACAGGTACTCGAAATAACAAAAATCAGGTCGTGTTGTTAGGACCAGGTTTAGTTTCATTTTTTCATGTTTCAGCTCGGGTCCGGATTTTACTATAGAAATATTAATAGAAATCTGTTTCAACAAAATAGCGTCATAATCCTCAAATGTGGCTGTATATAGTGATGGGCAATCGGACCTAAAACCACAATCGATTATCGGCAATAATCGGGCACATGTAATCGATTAATTATCGATTATAATCGGAATTGGCATTAAAGTGTTTTCCCCTCAAATTAGATGTAACAGAATCATTAAATGTATGGAAACAACATTTGAATTCTTCTTTGTTTAATTTATTCACTGGTATATAAATCAGAATTCCAATATATCAAGTAATGGAATTTATCTATAATCTCAATGTATCAAAGAAATCAGAGATAGGCTCCTTTATTTGACTGTTGAATGTCATTGTTGTTACTGTCCTTCATATATCCCACCATTTTCTTTGCTTATTTTTGATCGGGTTTGACATACATAAAATAAAATTTGAACAAAGTTGAAGTGATTTCCGGATTTTATTTGGTCAACGATGTCGGCGACTTTTATTTTGTAATCGATTAGTAGCATCGTAGGTCTCTGAACGACCGACAATCGATCATCGGCGACAATTGTTTCATCACTAGCTGTATATTGATAAATTATTAAATGATGGCATTTTGAACAAAACAATGACAGTATGCAAGATATGTCTGACATTGGGCTGTCACGGTTCCAAAAATTTTCAGGTCGGGTAGGTTCTAAATTTTTTTTTACTTTTGGTTCGGGTCTATATAACTATTTCAAAAATCTAATATACAGTTAAAATCAAAAACCTTTATTGTATTTTGTCACAATAATTTCTCGGGGACGTGGACTGAGGTTTAGATTCAACATCCATGGTACTAGAAACAGCATTGTCATTTCTAATTCTACTCATTTCCATCCATGCTTTCAATGTTTTGTCATTGACGATGTTGATCCTGTGGTGTATTTTCAATGCATCTGACATATCTTACATATCAGAGCTGTGGAAAACTGCCGCTCATGCCGGCAAGACCGGCTTAATTTGGTCGTGACCAACATAAGTTGGTTAAATGTCGGACCGCATGACCGATGTTGTTTGCACCGCCCGCATTAAGAAAAACACAAAATGCCACCGCGTAAACAGTCTTTATCCAGAGTTGTCGTTTCTTATGCATCGGTAATCCTTGGATGACTTCACTACGCAATGCTTTAGGCCTATACAATGTGTGAGGTGGAAGCCACTCGAGGATCTCCAAATGAAACTTTTGTCTGGTTCCCTGGCTCACTAACAACGACGCATAGTAGGGTCAGGGAACCAGGCAAACTAAACCGCGCGAAAGTATGGCGTCGTGGCCGATCAAATTAGGGATGGAATAAGAGTAGGTGAGAGAATGGATGATGAAGAGAGTGAGTGTGAATCAGAGTGTGAGCAAGATTTTGATGAGAATGAAAGAATGGTGAGAGAGGTTGTGAGAGAATTAGAAATTGAGTTTGAAAACTAGTGTAAGACATGTTATAATAAACTTCTAAAACCTGCGATCTGTGTGTTACTTCAGTTTTATAAATTATGTTAATTTTAACTCTTAATATTCGGACAGGCTTAAATCTGTTCGGACAGGCAAAGTTGATAAACATGTCTGTCCGAATGACAGGCTTCTGAAAAAACAATTCCACAGCTCTGCATATACTGTCATTATTAACAGTTTTGTCAACAATGTCATCATTTAACATGACCCAGTTTTCTGTTATTTCGGGTACCCGTTTCAGCCCTAGTATGACACAATTAAAACATGCCACAGGATCAACATTATCAATAACAAAACATTGAAAGCATGGAATGGGTGTCGAGTCTAAACTGGAGTCCACGTCCGCAAGTAATTATTGTAACAAAATACAGTAAAGGTTTTTGATTTTATCTTGTATATTAGATTTTTAAGATAGCTATGCAGACCAAAATACCCAAACCCGAATTAAATAATCCTGAACTAACATAACCCGAAAATATTTTGAACTATGACAGCCCTACAATGCATACATAGAGATCTGAGGGCCAATTTATACAATGACAAACAACTTCATATATATATATATATATATATATATATATATATATATATATAAATCAAACAAGAAATACACTTTCATTACAAAAAAATTCAATGACAACTTCCAAGATAGAAAGAATACACATATATACTACATGTATTCACAACTTAACATAAATGGAGACATTTTAGTGAATTCTGCTTATTCATCAAAATAAAATTTTCACATATCAATTCAATTTCAATTTATTTATTGATTCACCAAGCATGTTGGCATACAATCATGTTACACAATATGAAATATTTAATGACAATAAACTAAATACTAACAGTTCATTTCCATATATGTACATACAAGTATATATTTCACATGCACCTGTGATATAAGACTGTATGTATGCAAATTAGTATTACATATTACATAAATTAAAAGTAGTTGTAGCACTTTACATTATAAAAGTATGTCAAACCTGATAGTATTTCCAGTCTTCATTCTAACCCATTGAGGAACTGGACGATTCTGTTTCTGCTTCTTTGCCAGACGCATTTTAGTTCTATAACTTTTGTGGGCACCCTGTAACATGCATCACGATTAAATGACATTTTTGATCAACTATCCGAGGAAATTCGAACAAACATCTAAACGGAGCTATACATCTTCAAATTTCGCCATCCATGTGCAATCGTATAAAATCAACAATGCCCTAATATCAACACGCATTCTTCTTTATCTTAATCATATCTCATCCTCCAAACACACCATAAATCCATGAATATTTATCTCTTACCATGTTGGACTTCTTCCCAATATGGCGTCCAACCAGAAAAAGAAAGTAAAACGAGCATTTGTTTTTAATAATCAATATTGAAAAATATCAATTAAGATTCGAAAAAATGAAAATATTGCTGGGTATAGTTTTTGAATTATAACATGATAATCATATATATATATATTTTAAAAGCCAAAAGTTAATATTTTCTGCGGGGTTGCTAGATCATTCGGCACTCCTTGGTCGATTACATCTTTCCATGAGTAGCGAGATTTGTGCATGACAACATCGTCTGCAGCGCAATATTTTATAAGACCATTTAACACATATTATTTCAAAATACACTATCGGTAGATGAATTGTACATTTTCAATGAAAATTTACTGTGAAGAAAACTCATTTCTTAACCATTAAGAGGAGGTATAAATCAATTTACTGGTTTACTTTCTTGCGTATGGTGGCGTCTTTTGGTGTAAATAGTCACTAACTCAAAATAGAGCACGTTGGTTCTTGATAATGAATAATCCAAGTAGCATTTAGCGGGGATTTAAACTAGAAGTATTAGAAATCGCACAGTGTGTTATTTTAACTGATTATGATTTAGAATTTAGTGTAAGTAAGGGATAATCAAAAAAATGTGTTTGTGACAAGCGATTTGATTCAAAGGACCTTAGGAAAAGCTTGATCAGTAAGGCCTATAGTCTTAAATGGCAATTTTAATTAGGGAAACTAGTTGTACTCCGTCAATCATTGCCAAACTTATGCCTGGGTGTGTATTGGCTATTTGACCTGATTAGAAACTATGCCAATAGTTTCACTATGTGGAATTCTGACAGTGAATTTCAATTTGATCTGGTAAGTGTAGATTTAAGTGGTCATGGACTAGGCATACACTGATAATGGTGTTTGCCTGTTTGGTTTTCCCCCCAGAGTTTTTCCTTTGAAAGAATTATTAGTTGGACAGGTATTTAGTGTATTCAAGCTGGTTGTACAAATCCAAGCTCATCATTCATTTATACTTTAAAATTAACTTCCAAGGAACTTGCATATTTACATAATTTAATTATGTTTAATCTCGATCACAGTGTTTTTGTGATCATGTAAACATCACTGTACATTGCTGATAATATATGATATGTGTCTGATGTCTTCATAAATATAATTTTCTTTGAATGTCAACTTATAATATATGACTTGCTAAAATGTACATGTAATAGCAGAGTTAACATCATACAGACCAAAGTAAAATGGAATTCACTAAATTACATGAGGTTCTACAATTGCAAATGCTTGTTAAGATATAAAAAGCAAAAGTCAAGTCTAAAGCAAATATCTGTGTAAGATTTTCTTGAACCGCTAACGGCTTTAGCATGCCTTGTCATTGATTGACTATTGACTGTTTTATCTGTGTATAGGTAATGCTAGGGAATGTTAATGTTACCAGGTACAAGAAGCAAAGCAATTCAGATATGTTGTAGATAATACAATCACCAAATCTTGATCTTGTTTTTAAAGTGGAATTCTATTCATTTACCACAACCTGATTGGGTTCTTTAATCAATTCTTTAACAAGGTGGCTGCAAGGAGTAAGGGTTTGGACTTAACTCCCTCTTAAAATCAATTACTTTATATGGTACCCTATTACACCACAAAGGGTAAATTTTTGCCCTTTCCTTTTTCATTATTAATATCCTTTCCAAAACCAGTTTCCTAATTCATTAAGCCTACTTCTTATTTTAAACCAATTTATAGTTGTTTCTTGATCTTGGTTATATATGTACAAAAATATTTATACCTTCATTTTCCATCCTTTGATATACATGTAACACAGCGACCATACAGTACAAGACTTTTCAAAATAGAAATACATTGAATTATTGATGTGTCTGATGTTTTAATTAAGTACCGGAGATTGTATAATATTTTCCATTTAGCCCTCTGGTCTCATTGAACATTAAACTTCTTAGATACTTAAGCTAAAAGCATAATATCAACTTCAAAAATGTCAGTAATTGTTTTATCAAATGATTGAATAATTCCATTGTTATTTATTACAATAAGCTGAACGAGAGTTTATACACATAAATAAAGCTGTAAACGTGATGTATTCATACGCTCCTGAAAACAAAAAACATAGTGCAGGGAAACTATTCGCAGTTTATTCAGTTTGTGAGTAAAATGTCCGTAGTTTACGCATTGATAAATTCTTCAAAAAGAATGTTTAATCCTATAATAATTCAAAATATCAAAACTGGCTACTATATAGAGCCCACAAACCAACACTTGGTCGGCCATCTTTGAATACACTGCTAAACTGCAGGACCTGCTTAACAGTGTTTGAAACTTGTTGTAAAATTAACTATAGACATGCAGGGCTGACTGTTTGTAAAAATTGTGAACCCTGCCAAAGACCTAGCCCTGAGAAAATAACTGCCATTTTGAAATTACTTCTATCAATAACTATCTTCTAATTGATTTTAAAGTGATTATGTGACTATAGGACTTGGTTCCCATAAACTTTTATCCCAATCATATATAATTTTATAAAGCCCCTTGGCTTGTTACAACTTTGTTGCTGATATGATAAGTAGATTTGATACATCTAGATTTTATTTAGGGGAAATTTTAACACGTCCGATTGGGCGTCTTTACAAAGAAATGTGTTCGCCCACTGAAAAATTTATGTGTCTTGGGTGGTCGGGTGCAGTTATTTCAAACACTGACTTAAATGAAAGTTTTGTTTATTATTTGACTAAATAATTGAAAACATGAAAACCAGCTACAAAACCTTAAGAGCTTACCAATGATACCTGATCGGTCATTTTTAGATTAATTTTGAAGTTACTATAATTCTCAACGATTGTTACTCAAATTGATTGTTACTCCAGTTCATCATAGAAAAAAGATTATAGAGAAAGATAGTTAAAAGTGAGTAGATTTATAGAGATGAAAGTTTACATTGAATGACCAATGTTGGTGAAATGTTTTATTCACCCCAAATTAACATGCAGGTGAATATAACATTTTATTTTTCCTAGGTTGTTAAATCTCAACCAATTAGAAAGTGCAGAATTATTCGATCGTATAATGATAAGATAAGACAACACTGTACATTCAGAAGAGCCAAGTTTTATAGGTCTTTCAGTTTCAACAGGTGTTGTACAAGTAAATTCAAGGGTTTGTATACAGCACATAGTGACCCATAAAGCAGCTACGATCAAGTTCCGAAGTAAACATCCGCATATAAATGTAGACAGGTGTAATAATATATTCACATATATATGGGTATAATAAGTAAACAAATTTCAAATACACATTACAACAATGAAATATTGCCTTATCTATACATGAGCTTTTCATGCGCATTTCATAAAATTATATTGAACCCTTTTAACGTGAGATTTGTTTATATTAGACAATATAGAATTTGAAATATTGGAAAGACTTGATTAACAGATATTGCAGTATTTGATTCAATTTAATATCAAATACCTGTGGAAACCCCATGATTAATATAATATAGAATGTTTACTTGGGGATGTACTTCCTCTACTCTTTCCTTGTTGGATTTGTGAATAACAATCATTGACTCTTGGAAATGAAATTGTTTGTGTTCTTGCACTGAATAAATTTATTTTAGCCACCTGTATAGAACATGTCGATATTTAAAGACTTTGATATTCTCTGCTTCTCTGCCTTTGAGACTTAACATAAAAGGTTTCACCTTGACTGCTTTGTCAATATAAGCTCCGTTTACATACCTTTAAATCTTCTTTCGAAGGATATCATTTTATTTATGAAACCCTAAACCACATAGAGACCATGCAGTGATACATTCAGTCTTTAAAATTTCAAACTCTTATGAAAAACACCTTGTATACAAATTTTCAATATTGACTAGAATCGAAATCACAAGGTTAGCAACAAGATTTGTTTTAGATACGTTGGTCTTCTAAATATTCTTGTCAGTTAGATTAGTAAAGAAAATTTCTATGAGAAATAACCCAACATGTATTATATCTGTTGTAGATTCATAAATGACACATATCAAACATGTCATGTTACATTTATATTGTATCAAGGTTGTGACCAGAGCATGTATCATAATCCTAGACCAAGGTCATTTGACAATGTCAAGGTCACTTTAAGAAAATGTAATAAATTTACATGCAGAGTTTTTGAAATTCAGTCTGAACAATGAAATGCTTGGTCACTTACTACTGGTCTGACAGAATTTTCGGTGAGCAAATCCTGTGTATGGCATACTTTTCATGAAGAGCTAACACACCTCATTAAGTATGTTGGCGTAAAGCGTCGCAGCTCATGCTCTCACATAATTGTATGAATGGAAACATTTTGCATGATCCTCATTATACATACTAGTCAGACAATTATATTTACATGTATCCTGCCCAATCCCATTCAAAATCGAATTAAATATTGTTTAAATTAGATAATTATGTTATTTTCTTTCCATTTCAGAATCCTTATGACAGTTTTATGCGCAAGCATCTGGAACATTATGGATACTACACAGGTATAGACACATGAATACATATTACAGTGTATATATAACTGCATGTACATACTGACTGTATAAATTCACCAAAGCCTTTTTGTTTCTATATTATATTTCTAATGCATGTTAATACCCACACATTCAGCATGAACAAAACATGCACTTGCTGTAAGACAAATTTTGTTTAGAACATGTACATTACTTTTGTATGCATAATAGATAATACATGTAATTTTAACATTATGTTTTTTTTTTAAATATCAATCAACAGCACAATATACTTAGAATTGTCACTAATTCACCATGAAAAATTTTGTATTCTGAAGTCCCAGTTGTTTTTTCTTTTTTCTTTGTGATTGATGGTATGGAAGGGAAGGGGCTGCCAGTTGCAAGTTCATCCCAAAGTAACTATAACTTTTTCAGTGTACAAGTTCAACTCTTCACTAAAATGCAGCATAGCATGCTTCCAGTCATGCTTGGGGTGCTGCATTAAAAAATTTTTGGATGTGATCATGCTTATAAATATCTAGATAAGGGAATACATGAGTAATGTCCCTTTCAAAATCAAAGGGGCCATGCATGAATACTGGTACATATTCAAAACGTTGTGCATCTGGCTACTGTGTTATTAGTGAATATGACTCAAGGGAAGATTTTTGGATGTTGCAAATGATTTACTGTGTGCGAGAGATTAAATGACCAACAGGTTAAAGTGTGTGAGATTAAATGACCAACAGGTTAAAGTGTGTGAGATTAAATGACCAGGTTAAAGTGTGTGAGATTAAATGACCAGGTTAAAGTATATGAGATTAAATAACCAGGTTAAGATATGTGAGATTAAATGACCAGGTTAAAGTGTGTGAGATTAAATGACCAGGTTAAAGTGTGTGAGATTAAATGACCAACAGGTTAAAGTGTGTGAGATTAAATGACCAGGTTAAAGTGTGTGAGATTAAATGACCAGGTTAAAGTGTGTGAGATTAAATGACCAGGTTAAAGTGTGTGAGATTAAATGACCAGGTTTAAAAGCGTGTAGTAGTTAGAACTATATTACATGTAGCTGCTGAACTGTAGTTCTCTGAAGAAGTATTGGGACAGATCTGATCTCTGATCTGTCCGGACATTTTCTCTGAGAGAGCTACAGTTCTGCAGCTAGAGCTATATATACAGACTGGATATTGGCCTGGGTAGCTCAGTGGTTAAAGCACCTGAGTGACTAGTACTGCAGGGGTCCTGGGTTCGATTCCTGATCCAGCCCAAAAATTTCTCCCCTCCTATACTACAGTTGGTGCTGTTGACTACCCCTGCACTGCAGGTTAATTGTCATGCTAGAAGTGAAAAGAATCTGAGTTGTGTGTCTTTGAGGGCGAAGACAAATTAAAGGAGGGAGGAATGTAGTAGTTACAGCTATACAAGACCATGGATATCAGCCTGGGTAGCTCAGTGGTTAGAGCACCGGACTAGTAGTGCTGGGATCGATTCCCGGTCCAGCCTTTGATCAGAAAAGCTCACTTGAGTTGTTATGTTCTTCTCCCAGATTTTGAACTCTGACATTCATGTGTTAAAACTCCGAGAGGACTATGGTATTACAGCTACTAGTGTATAAATTCGGTTTTGTCCCTATCATGACTTGTGGAGTCTGATTTAGGCCACAGGAGAAGTTTGAAGTTTTACATTGGAATATACAGAAAAATTACTGACAAATCTTATTCAGAAGAACCACAAGGGTTTTTATTTAAACGATAAAATACTTTCTTTGCTGTTTTATCAGGTGATGAAGGTAGCATGCGTTAGCGGGTTAAGCAATTTTTTCTGCAATGATTGATACCTTCATCACCCGATGAAACAACAAAGAAAGACATTTTATTGTTTACATTTATATTTTTAAGTATTTTTTTTTAAGATAAAGACTATATCTAAGTACTATAATATCATATTGTTGACCCATTCATTACATTAAATAGAACAGCCAATGCACCCATTGACCTTGACGACACTCCATATTTGGTAATGATTACGTGGATAGGTGGTACTAAAAAAATGGATCAAACTAGTTTGCAACAAATGTGTATTCATTGTCTGTGATGAAAGCAATCTCAATTTCAAAAGAAATATAAGAGAAAAGTAAGTATATATATATTATTACTACAGTAACTTGATCCGAAGAGTCGGATCACGTCAAGTTGACAGGCGCGGATCATCAGATCACATGAGACTGCTTAGGTGAGGGTCCCGGTTGTGACCCATATGCCTCTTGTCTAGATTATGTTTTGAGGAATCAGCATAAAATTTGATTTGTAGGTCTCGGATGAATTTAGAAAATAACCATTTCTTTGCATAAGTTGCTGCACTGTACTTAAAATTCATTTGGATACCATATAAGCAGGATTTTTAGCAAGGATTTGATTTTGGCATTATTATCGACAGTGCTGAGATTGCTAAAATTGAATATTGGTAATATTTATTCCCTTTCATAGGTAATAGTTATATTTCTTGGAATTATAAAGTTGCTAAAATTAGTTCTAGCTAAATATATAAACCCATAATTTATGGAAAAATTGCTAGATTTATGTCTCACTAAAAATACCACTTAATTTATTCAGTATGTTATTTAGTTTGGCCTGAATTTCTACAAAAAGTTGTGAACCTTTGCTTCTACATCACTTTCTACAATGGGGTGGGGGACATGTGTCCTGATAAATCATTTATAGTCTCAGTATGTTTACTGCAGAATTCTTTTTTTCTTTTCTTTTCATTTCTTTGTTTATATTTCCTAAAAGTTTTTTCTGGTTACTTTCATTCTGTGTACTATATTGTAGATTAACTGAATTCACGCATGATTAACAATTAATGTATGTACATAAAATACCAAATTAATTAGTATACATATATTTTCATTCTGCAGTTCAAATATCCAAGCACAAATGCAACAATTAAAGAATTTGAAGTATGCCAAGTTGCCAGTCAATGAAATCAATATTGCTGTTGATTTGTGTGAAGACCATTGATTTGTCAATTAGACCGTCAGTGTTAATTAGAATAATCCTGAAAAGAATTCCCTTGCTGCGTCGATTGTTGCAGGTTCACTGTTGAACGTTTCAATTACCTGTTTGGTACACCCAATATCAGTGGCGCCGGGTTCAACAAATGATTTAAATTGGTTGGGGTGTTAGCTAATTTAAAAAGCAAACAAGTTCATGTACACTCCGGAACAGGTATTTCAACAACCCAGAGAGAGTTACTCCTCTTTTTACATTATTTTCTACCTCTTTCTAGCTCAAACTGAAATTGACAAATGTAAGTAAGCCTGATCTCAACTAACATTTTTTATGATTATTTTTTTTTCACTTGTGCTTTTTTTTTTTACACTGTACATATAACTGTAATGTGAATGTTTAGTGCCTCACCATTTTTTCCACACATTTCACTGTCCTAATACGCAACACTAATACATTGTTTCCCAAGTTCATTGTACTCTTACCTATACATCGTATCATTCTCAGAAATTGTTTTCTTTAATTCATATGATGATGAAATCGTTTCATTAGAAACAAAACCACAGGATTCTATTGTGGGCTAGGTTTACTGGCTTTCATTCAGAAGAGCTTATGCAATTTATGGTCTTTTTCTGTCTTTAATAAAAACTATTAATGATCTACTGCTTTTGTGATTCAGGGAAATTCTTAGAATATTTGGACTACATTGAGACACATGATTTTGTACATGGGTATTTCATTTTGACAAATATATGGCTGCCATTTCTAGAAGTAGAGTAAATTGTTATATCAAATTTATATTACTCCTAGCTGCTACAGTTTTTGTCTGCCTTCTATGAAACTGTTAATAGATCATGGGTACATGATTTTTGTCATTTGAAGGAACAATCTCATTGCTTTGCTAAAATAAGAATAACCTGTAAAATCACTTCTTTCTCATAATCACAAGGTAGTCATATATGCTTGAGGGTAAAGCCATTTAAGGACAGTAATCAGAAGACTCCATCAAGACGGTAACTCGGACAGTAATCAAAAGACTCCATCAAGATGGTAGCTCTACTAATCAGACTTAAGTAGTGTAAGGGAAGATACTCTGCATATTATTCCAGGTTGATTTTTACATCTGTCATAGCAGTGTCTTTGTTTAAAGCAGTTATATTTTATAGGATTTTATATATTTTATAGGATATGTTAGTGGCGGTAAATTTGAGATTAGTGTGATTCAGATTGATTTTATCTTAATTTTTAACTGGATTAGAATTTGCTCATAAGTGTACTTTAGATTAAAAATATTTGTTTCTTATTTTGCTTAATATAGCCAGACAAATAATTTAGGTCTGCTTGTTTTCAAATTATATGAGTCAAATTCTAACTTGTGCATACATGTATATGCAATATAGTCATATGATAGAAGTCACATTCAGTATTATTTGGAATATGAGAAAATCAAGGTTAAAGTGGAATGATGGCCATATAATTTAGCTGCCCTCCCTCTTAGATACACATATCAACACTTTGCCACAAGTTACATCCCTTGTTGGCCATTTGGAGTGAAAAAATCTTATTTCCCTATGTTGGCCTTTGTAATTTTCTGATCTGTAGCATTGACATTTGTTATTTTTTCATCAACTGCAGTCAACTAAAATAATACTCCAGGGTGGGGCAACCCATAAACTTGTATAAAAACTGAATAATTAGCTATAATTCACAGTTGTAACCTCTTATTTTTGGTAGGTATTCACCAATTGACCATTGGTTGGCTCTGCAAAGGGGGATGATAAAATTATTATTATGTATTAATCCCTTCCATAAATTACAAGAAATGGGAGTTTTGAAATGTAAGCCTATTCTGACAGCATAGTTTCTCCTTTAAAAGTGTACATGCTTTTCCTTTTAAAGCGTACATTACTCCTTTTAAAGTGACCACCGCGGTGGTTTAGAGGTAGAATGTTCACCCCGCATGTGAGAGGTCAGGATTCAAATCCCGGCCGCGACAGACCAAAGTTGTTAAAATAGGTATAGTGACAGTTCCATCGCCAAACACTCGAGGCATCAGGTGTGAATGTCACAGGTCCTTTTTCACTCCTCAATGGTCGTAAGCACCGAGCAAAGGCCTAAATTTGAAGCCCCTTACCGGTATTGGTGACGTCTCCATATGCATTATTGAGTGAAAAATTCTTGAGAGGGATGTTAAACAAGATACAATCAATCAATCCTTCTAAGGTGTACATGCAGAATTCAGGGTTTGAACCTAAAACCTGCTGCACACAACAAGCAAAGAACATCATTATAGCCATTTTGTAAAATCTACATTTAAAAAAACCTTGTTACAATGTATATAGTTTTCAAACTTTTATATAGATTGTTGCAATCTATATAAAAGTTTGAATACTATATCTAGCAATCTGCTTTTTTATATACATGTAATTGTTTTTGTTCTATGATAGAACTTGTAATGATACTTGATATATCATGCATAATTTATTATTTTAGATGAAGGGCTGTGCTCAAGTTCAAATTTTTTTTGTATATATGTCAAAGTTTGATAAGTTTGTTTACCACCTTCTTCTATTGATGGACTGAATATCACAGATTCTGAAATGTAAATCTCTTTTTCTCTGAATTTTCCTCTTGTATAGAGATTTAAATTTATTTCCTTTTTCAAAATCAGATGCAGCAATTCTATTCAACATTGCCACTTATACTTTTCGAGGTTTTCACAGTGATTTTGAGTTAAAGGGCAATGCTCATGAAAAATGTAATAAATGCAGATTTAAGCAGAAATATTACAATGTATATACAGTCCACTCCGGAGATATTGAAATTGTTGAAATATATATATACACAAAAATCTACACATGTTTTACCAATTGAAGAACTTCCAAGTTGAACCAATTTTGCATACTGAAATTTTCCTGCATTGTAAGATCATTCACTCCAATGCAAAGTAGTAAAAAGAAAATGTTCAAAATTTAACCTCAAAAAAGTTTTAATTCATTCATTTAAACTAATAACTGGAAGATACAATTTAAGACTTGGTGACTTTGTCTTGTAAAATTTGCCCCAGAACTTCAGATTGGAAGCTCTTTGAGAGCTGGAGAAATTGCTTACTTATATAAACCAGGCTTTGTGAATATAGCATGAAATTAAACTGAAGTCAGAACTGAAGTTTTGTATATAAACTTGTTTAGTTACAAATATTACACAAATACAGTAATGACATTTTGAATCATATTAAAATCTAATCTCATCGTGAATTTTCTCGACATGAAAATGTTAACATCATATGGATTAGCTCAGTTTGAAAATTTGACTTAAGTTTATTCTCAATTTATGGTCATGAAGCCTGAGTATATTTATAAAGTAAAAACTTTAATTTTGTAATATTTGATAAGACTGCTTACAGAAGGCAGTTTGCATTTAGTAATACCATGATTTTCTTTTTTGTTCATCTTAAATTACCAGAATTGCTTTTTGAATGAAAATCTTTTTCTTCAAAATCTCAATCTATCTACTCAAATAATTTTACTATTGAATTCTTTATTAAGGTTTAATGAGTTGGTTCTTTGAGCTAGCTGTTTTATGAGCCGTTTTACTTCAAATTATTTTGTAAGAAAACGATTGAACTACCCTCATGTGTATTCAAGATTGTTATTAAATATAAATCAATGCCAAGAGTAAGTTTAAGTAGTATTCATTTGGCCCCTATCAGAAAATTTGAGGATATATTTGCACAGAATTTATTGGATAGCTCTTCTTCGGGATGGGGGATGTTTGTTTAAATTTGTGCGTTTATAAAATTTCTTCTTGTCAGAAATCTACAAAGTATTCAACCATACCAACAAAAGAATTTAAAACAAACTAGACTATTATGATGTTTTAGGGATTAAGAGCTCCGTACTGGTAGTCCAGGCTGAATAGAAATGCAAACAATCAACAAGGGGGAAAACCCTGCATTCATTTGGCATTAGAATATTTTAACATGTTAAATACAAATTGATTAATCTACATTCATTCAGATCATGATGCTTGTTTACATTTCAGCTTGGGGTGTAACAATTCATTATAGATTATTTAAAACATGCATCGGACGTCTTTCATGATTCTGAGGTTGTTAAGATAGATCAATAAATTTAAATGCAATATTAGAATAAATATGTTTCGTAACCGGTAATAATGACTTTTATGATTGTACTTTATAACAAACAAACGATACAAAGGATTTGATATGGTTTGTAAACTTGCTGCCTCAGAGCAAGTAAAATTGTATGGTCCTAAAGGAAGAAATATTGGTTTTGGTAATCTATCTATGCAACTGCTCTGATCTATCACAAAATATTGTGAATAACTTTGCTTCCATTTCATGGAATGATTTCTGAACTTATAGGATGAAAGTGTCCATAATCTGAAGATGTGTTAATGTGATCTTAAATCGATTAAGGTCACATCACCAAGGTCAAGGTCACAGAGCAATCTGAATTTGAAATCATGTCTGAGCTTTCTCTTTACTTTCAATTGCATGCTTTGGTATGTTGTTGCCCTTGAGCTAAATGTGACTGTTTTGATTGTGAATGAAAGTCATGTTGCCAGGTCAAGGTCACAGGGCAATGGGATGTTGAAATGGCTTCCAAACTCAGTGCTACATTTTTTTCTCTCTCTCTGGTTTTACAGACATCAAACTCTAGAATGTGTTTATCCAAATTGCTTAAGACCTTTGATATGAATTGAACATATTCTATTGCATCATAAGGTAAAATGTTCAAAATGGGAGCACAAGCACACTCTGATTAAGTTGGACATAGTTCATTCAAAATTGACAAAACAAACATCAAATGGTATATGCATATCATCGATCCAGTTTAAATTTTCACCATGTAAATCGACACAGATTATTGGTATATTATCCTTACTTGTCAAAGTTATGTAACAAATATTGGGTTTATCTTCCGTCTAGTCACCCGTCTTGTATGAAATTTAATCTCGACTGTTTGTAAAAGTCTGAGGAAGCAAACTTGCAAGTCTGAGTACTATAGAAAGTAAAAAACAGCTTTAATTATTTGATTTTAATCTCAGCTGTATTTCAAAATTGGAACTTGGACCAGTTAAAAGAGATGACACAGGGTTCTAGTCCTCAGCTCAGGTTTTAACTAATAATTCTTAAACTCAATACCTATTTATGTTTGGCACAATACTAAAACCGATATTTTTGATATGGTCTAAATGTGTTCTTTTATTAATCAGGATCCCCACAATGCAGAATTTTAAACGGCTATGCATAGCATGAAAGAATATAGCATTATTGTTCATGGAGTACCTGTTGAGTGGCCCTTTAATTAATAAAGAAAGGCTTACAAAAATACTATGTGATAGATTATACAATTGTGACCAGGCCTTCCAAGCAACGGACTGCCGAGTAAGAGGGGGGGCATCAATCTATCTTGTCAACCAGTCTGAGTAATAGACAACTGTGGCAGGGCTAGGGCAGGCAACCATTAGTAAAACAGAGAAAAGTATTGAAGCTCACTAGACCTAGCTGATTGGATCATAGAATTTTAAATATTCTCACTCGCAAGGACTTGCGGTACAGACATGCAGAGATAAGGACTAGTGTGTAATCGGTTACGCTATAAGAACTTTTTCAGACTTGGATTGCTAGTAATAAATATGCATGATAGGAAATTGAGTGCTTTGTTATGAAGTAAAATAGTCTGCAGGAGTAATAAAAATGGGCATGGAATTTGGAGGAACTATAGAGTTACAGCATTGATTTATGTGTATGGATTTAAAAATTTAGTGCTAAAGAGTCGTAAAATGGCATTATTGATGAAGTTTTTATTGGTTGTCAGGACTGTTGATTCGTGTTTATTGAAAGTTGCCCTTCACGAGATGTGAGCAAACTGAATGTAGCAAGAGGAACTACAACTGAGGAATTAAAGGAGAAGAATTTCTTGGCAGTGCATTATTTATTTATCGCTATTAGAATTCACTGGATCTGGAGGTTATGTTTCCTTTTATTGATGGTTTTGGTTCGTGATGGATCGGAATGAAGTTCGTAGTGGTTTCCACTTCATAAAGTTGGATTTTATGTAATTCGATGAAGCTGGATTCTGAGAAAATGATTTCTCGGCCGAGAACGTCTCAGTCTGCACGATCCCGGATTAAAGGACCTATTTATCAAGAGGAGGATCCCAGTAATTTTTGGGAAGTGGACTTATCTTTTCGACCCATAGATATTTCTATATTTGGTATGTTTAGAGTGTAGATTTTGTACTAGTTACTTACCATGAGAGTTTGAAGTGTCATAGTGACCTGACTAATTAACTGTATGTATGTTGATTATTATATAGTTACAATCATTTTAGTATAATGTACTAACAACTAAATATTTGAGGGATTTGTGCAGTTTTTGTCATTTTGAATTTCTAGAAAATTAGCATGAGTGTAAAAATTTGAAATCCATCAGAAACTGGTGTTTATGTACTTTATTACAAATTATAATGATTGTCTATCAATATCAGTATTGTGCTGAGTCCAGTTTGACCCTTGACCTTTGACCATGTGATCTCAAAATCAATAGGGCAATGTTCATTGGATAACAAGAGTTCTATTACCTTGTCTCCCAGGGGTCACTGAGACTTCAGAAAGGTTATTGGCACTGTTGATTATGACATCTCTTCCTCAACTGTTTCCAAGTACATAGTGTTTCACATGTATCCATGACATTCACCAGGTCAGATAATGTTTTAGTTGTAAGAACAAAGAATTTCAATGATTTATGATTTCCATCATCTATATATATACTACTTTATATAGAGAAAGATAAAAGTATCTCTTCATAGCCTTGGCATGAAGCAAAATAAGAAAACATTACAATGTTGAATTTTGATAATTGTTTTGAAATCAGCATTTGAAATACACTTTCCATGCTATTACAATATAAACTAAGGTTATTTCAGTCTTCTTTTCAAAAGGGTAACTCTCTATAGTATAAATATTCCAAAACTGTTTGCAGCCAGAAATCGTCAGCTTTTTCCAATAACTGAATCCTCCCGTCCCCCAAAGTCAGCCGATTCAGACAAAAGCCGAGATGACCTTGGCGATTGTGCAGAGGGGTCATACGAGAGCGAGGAGTATGAGGAGGACTTTAGTCTCCTCACAGGTCTTCCATTATGCCTGCTCATATAGCAATGTCTAATGTCTGCTAGTAGAGCACAAGGGTTTACTGGGACTCTGGTCCCACAAGCTAGAGACAAATAGGTGTACTATTAATGAATTCAAGGATTTGCAATAAGTAAAGCCTTAGTCTTTCTACAATCTGCTAGATTTACTGCAAGTTAAAAATGGCGTTTATTCTGATAGAGGTTTCCTGTTTATTAGTGTGTATGACAGTTACAGATTTATTGTTTCATGATCTGTAAGTTCTTCCTCAGTAATTAGCTGTAATAAATGTTAGCCACTGAATAATTCAAATGTTTCATTAGGACTAGGGCAATATCTGTTACACAGATGCCAATATTATTATACAGTATCTAACAATTAATATTTCAATTTGTATGCTAATTATTCTCATGATATTTTACTGGATATCATCTTTGAAATGCTGCATTATTAGAAATTTAAAGGGAGAGGGGGATATTTTAGTCATATAAATTATGTACATTGCGACAGAGAATGTAATTGATTTTAGTGCAGATTTTGAATATATTAAATTTGTTGATTTTTTCGCTTTAATGCACTCTTTTATTATTTCTAAATTGTCATTTTGCCATCATCGGTATATTGAGTAAAGTCAGAAAAATAGAAACATTCTAATTATTAATTAGTACATTCAACATGATAACATTGAATTAAGTAGTAATCGTCGTCTGGTGTATGTGCGTGCGTGCATGCATGGATGTGTGCATGCGTGTGCGCTGGAATACTCCACATGCACGGTGTAGATATCGCCACACAGACAGTGAACTCTTCAGTCATTATTATGACTTGTTTGAATTGTCAATTAACATCTTGTCATCCTCTTTTGTTTTATCAAATGTGATATTAGCAGTAGACATTAGAACATTAGGTATGATATTGTATATATTATAGTTTGAATTTGTGTTGTAGTAATTAGTGTTTAATTAACATATAATCAACAGAATTAGAAGTGTGTTTTTGTATATATTGTAACTGTGTATAATGATCTCATAGAACTTTGTAAATAGAATACAAAGAACTGTAACAGGAATTACCTGGTGCCTGTTTAAAGAATTAACTTTTGTCCATAATGTTTGATTGGATTGCTCTCAATTATCAATATAATTATATTAGAAAGAGACGCTTTTATAATACATGTTTTTGACAGTTACTGAGTTTGGTTTTGTTACAGTTTTGAGAAGATGTGGTATCTTTTACAATTTCAGGGAGGAATCAAGGATTCCGTCACAATTTTTCTTCGTACGCGGAGTGGGAGAAAACATATGGTTACCAGTTAAGTAGCGGCAGTGAGAGTGAGTGTGATGATTCCGACTCAGACTCCGATGAAAAGAAAAATGGTAAGCATAAAATAAAATAGATTGGTGGCAAACACTGAACAAACTTTACAATCGGTTCATGTTCTTTTGGGCATCTGCTAGTGTTCTCATTTACAAGGAGTTCATATTTGTGATGTCATCTATCATAAACATCATTTCTGGCATTAAATCATGTATTAAATTCATCAGATTCACTTCTAGTAATGAAGAAATTGGAAATCGTATTTGCACGCTGTCAATCATGTCACTATATGTAATTATCTACAAACCACATGGTGTTACCTCATTTTAAATTGCATGTACTTTCTGTATAATCTGCTATAGCGGAGGAAAAAGGGAGATCATATCGTATGCGTGCAGGGGTTAATTGTGATAGCGGCATTAAAAGTTATCTTGACGGAAATCTGAGTGGTAAGGTTCCTGTGTTAGTTTCACCTTCCTCACTGATGACGGATGGTTTCATGTCTGACACTGTGTTCACCCGATTTCATGCATGTTTTCACATCCTAATGTATTACATGTGTAGTTAGAAAATCTGTCACAGTGGATTTTTGTTTTCACCGTAGATGTTTTCAAATCATAGAATTGTCATTCATTACACGTAGTTAGTTGTAGATTTTATTTTTTACATTTCTATATTTGTTATCGTGTGCCAATCAGGGGAATATGTTTACAGTAAATCTACTGCAAAACAGTATTGTTTTTGTGTCACCTGTATAGTAGAGGAAATACTATAAATTATTATACCCCCACAATTGTAGTGTTGGGGGTATACTGGAATCACCGTGTCTGTCCGTCTGTCCGTTGACGTCCGTAGACATAATTTCTCCAGAGTGTATCTTTAATGCCAATTAACAGATTTGATTAAAACTTGTGGTATGTATCTTATACAAATAATGAAGTTGTGGACCTAATATTTTGATTGGCATTTTTTTCCATTCAGGGAAGTTATGGATATTTTTTTCCATTTTGAGGGGGGGGGGGGGGGAGGATAGTGTTATGTTGTCATTGTCCAGAGTATATATATTGTAAAAACCATTTATTCTTCATTGAGCACAAATTCCCTATTTCCCACCATCGAATGAGCCCTGCGGGGGTATTAGTATTAGTCCTGTTAGGACAGTTCTAGTTCTGTTTGTTTGGGTACGCATGTACAAGCTATAGCAACACATTTTGTCTGTCTTGTGTGGCGCAGTTTTAGTTTGGACGGGTTAGTGCATTAAGGTAGCGCAGTACGAGCTGGACTGATGTACATAGCATTTTAATTAATGCTCAAGAATTGCAGTCTATCTATGATTCCTTTATAAAGTACAGTATAGTCCTCAGATATTTTACATGTGTAATCACTCTAGGTAAATTGTCATATCGCATTGCTTAACTCACCTTGTTCAATCTCATCATTTGATGAAGGGGAACTGTGACCCGTGGGGTGGGTTGTGTTGATGGGGTATAAAAGCAGAATGTTGAAAGGCACTTCACTGGCTTTCAAAATTTGTACTCCGGATATAGTGTCACCACATTCCCTTCATATCGCTCAACATACCAAGTAAAATTGACTCAGTTTGAATATATTGATTATGTTTTTGAAAGCTATATAATAAATAAATATCATTATAAGGCCTAAGTCAAATTATTGTTTTAATGTGACCTGTATTTCAATGTATCAATGAATAGATAGGAATTTAGAATTCGGTTTTGATGAAATTTAAGTACACTTTGGGAACTTGTCCATGTATAGTGTACGATGGACTTCCTTAAATAAACATATTGTTGAATTGACATGCACTTAAACCAATTTTTGTCCAGTATCGTTTTTATTATGTATTTATTACATAGTGTTGGTTTATTTCTTGCACTATAGTGAATGCAATTTAGCAGTAGATAGCAACTGCAGATGCATTATTTTTCAGTAGCTATGTATTTTTTTATTATTATCAGGGTTCTGCATCTAAAGTGTGGATGCCCTATACATAGAATTCTCATTGTTTGTTGCCTCACGGGCTGTCCATTATCGCTTTTGTTATGACACGATACTGTAATTAATAGTTCTCGATCAGCATAAAACTTTCATTATTCTATACCAAGGTGGTTGATGATTAAAGGAAGATACCTACAGATTTGGGGTCAATAATTTGTAAGGTCGAGGTCACAAGAGACTTTCAATTTCTAACTTTACTATGCTTTCATTGTGATACAGTGAGTTGAAAAGCTTTCTATGTATAGACCTTTCATATTTCTTACAAATTAATTCATATTTCATACAAAGGTAGTTAATGATTATTGAAAGACACCCAGGTACATTTTGTGGTCATGAGGTCAAAGTTCAAGGTCACAGCAGACCTTTCAATTCAAGTTCAATACACTTGCATTGTGATACAATATTTTGAAAATTTTCAACATACATGTACATATTTCATATTCACATATTCTGCAGAAAAGTAGTTGATTTTAAAGGAAGGCACCTTGCAGATCTATCCTGGTTAAGTATTTCTCCACAAGTCTCATTGTCCATTATCCCTTTTGCTGCGACTTGAAATCTTGATTGGTTTTTAACCCAAAAAAACCTTTCTTGCTTTATGTAAAGATAGGTGGTCATTATGGGGAAACAGCTATAGAGTTTTTGGTCATGAGGTCTACGTTTACGGTTACAGCAGGCCTTCCCACTAAATTCACAACTGTAAACTGGGAGTTGATTGAAGAGTTTCCTACTTGTTACAAAGGTGGTTGATCCTGCAGTTGAACATGGAAATGTGGATTTGGGAAAAGAGCATAATCACTCCTGTCGTTACTAACATTAATGAATATTGTGTCATTAGTACAATTATAATAGATGTATGTGAATTAAGTTCTTTGTGATTGGTTGAGTCAGATTTCATAGTTTTGCCTAGCTATTGCGTTCTCTTGTAAATGTTCACAGATATTGATTTTAAGAATGCTTTTCAGCAAAGAAGCATGATATTACAATAATTTGGCTGATTGATTTCCAGGGATAATTATGAATACAATGGACAATAAAGAAAATAAAGCTGTTATAATTTCTACACCAAGGCTTGCAGCTTCCTTCCATTATGTCGATCTCCGCTGTAAATGCTATTATGTGACTTCTGATAAAAATCATGATTGTGATGAATATGAAACAGCGGGTACTGACAGAATCATGATGGTTAATATAATAATGCAGTGTGCAATTCCTAAAAAGATTCTCACAGCATGATGCTTTGGGAGTCTTGTAACAAAATTTGGAGTTATCTTTCTTTTGCCAGGTTTTAAAAGTAATTCAACACTGAGCAAGGAAAACTGTTTTAAAGTGCCAATGAAAGTCGCAGGACCATGTATTGTGGTCCCAATTCTGTTACTCTCCCAAGTCCCATGAATTGCCAAATTCTTGTCCTGCTTTAAGTGGTATTAGGTTTTACTAGGTTCACTATGAACGTTTTATAAGCTGCATTTTACTATTAATGATCCAGTTTGACGTGCAAGTACAGAGGCTTATAGCGTCAGGCTTTCACTAGGAATGAGGACATTTTACTATTAATGATCCAGTTTGACGTACGAGTACAGAAACTTAGCGTCAGGGTTTCACTAGGAATGAAGACATTTTACTATTAATGATCCAGTCTGACGTACGAGTACAGAAGCTTAGCGTCAGGCTTTCACTAGGAATGAGGACATTTTACTATTAATGATCCAGTTTGACGTACGAGTACAGAAACTTAGCGTCAGGCTTTCACTAGGAATGAGGACATTTTACTATTAATGATCCAGTTTGACGTACGAGTACAGAAACTTAGCGCCAGGCTTTCACTAGGAATGAGGACATTTTACTATTAATGATCCAGTCTGACGTACGAGTACAGAAACTTAGCGTCAGGCTTTCACTAGGAATGAGGACATTTTACTATTAATGATCCAGTTTGACGTACGAGTACAGAAACTTAGCGTCAGGCTTTCACTAGGAATGAGGATTTTACGAGTTAACTTCTAGGTATCGATATGTTTTATAAATGGTCAGTATGGTTTAGTAGTCAGTACTAGTATCAGGACCCAGTTGCTTGACCAGACAGTTAACTTCCCATTAACTCTTACTTACATTTATATAGCGTTAACTAGACTGTCAGTTGAACTTAACTCATCTTCATGCGACTGGTCCAGGATATTACAAACAAACACATTTTGACCATCAAGTTGAAGAACCACTCTTATGTCTGAAGATCAAGATGATATGTGTGGGGTGTCTATGAACCCCAAGCAAGAGGAAGAGAATCAGAAGACATGAGAGAACCCAAACGCGGGCCACAAAAACACTGTATAATAACAGATATGCGTGATAAGTAGCAAGCAATACCTACAGAAACCTACTAAAATGTGAAATTAACGGTAGCAAGACATATTAAAGCATAAATATTAATACATGTTGTCGGCTGAAAGTGTGCAAGTACAGTTGGCTTACATAGGCAAATGTAGCACAGTGCCTCACGTGAAATCCACGAGTTACATTTGCCTTCATAGTACATTTTGCTATAGATTTCTGGATATTTCTGCTCACATTTTATATGATTTAACTGCATCATTAAAATGTTTTACTATTTCTACATAGATACATGTATATGCTATGTATATTAATTTATTTTGAACCTGAATAAGCATAAATGAGGGGATAACTAATGTGGGTGTGTTCAACTGTTTGATTGACAGTCTATCTTGTCTGTCCCATTTGGTTTCTGATTGGTTATCTTAATTGTTTTTAATGTTATTGAATGTCAAAGAGTTTTGGTAGAACAGAATGCTTTAAAAACTTCATTTAAACTGTTTGCTGTACTTTTTTCTAAACCACAGTTATGTTCATGTATTATGATAATCCCCAGTGTGACCAAAGCCAGGCCCCAAATATTCACTGTGTTAGAGACGCTTTAAATCAGACTGGATTATCCAATACAGAATTTGAGAATTTAATACAATGTTTTTTTAAAGGGAGGGATATAAATTTGTAATGGTTTATGTTTGACACCTGTGAACTCAATATCTAAACTTTCTTGTAATCTGTATGGTACTATTTGAAATTCTTCAAATTCAGCAACCCCCCCCCCCCCCAAACCCACCAACCCCGCCCTTTAGCATTTTGGGATGGGTCCACAACATCAATTTCAGATTTTACATAGGGGCTTTATAAGTCAAACATTTTGTATAGATCTATAAAGAACCGTCTTTAGTAAAATTCAGACTAAAACTGTTGATGACAATTGCTAGTTGAAAGAAAGTTTTGCAATATATGTTTTCTTTTTCACCATGATTTGTGAACTCTGGGGCCTAAAAGTACTAAATAAATTCTAGATCCACCAATAATTGAGCGTTAGAAATCTTCAGACTTTTCCCGTAATACCTCACACAGTTTTTATTCCCATTATCCTCAATGTGAAACTGACAGGGATGTTTCTAGTAGAGAATGCATGAACTGGTTATAGTCACCATATTAACTCTATATTCTGTCTAGTAGGGCTGAAACTATTTACTGAAATATCGATACTGTTCAATATATATGCTCGATTCAAAGTTCGATTAATTGCCTTGATCTTCGGTTTGATAGGTTTTTTTTAAAATTAGGTTCAGTAAAATACATCTGGCTTGACCTGTACTTGACCGAGACAAAATGGTGTCCGATAACGGTCAGATTGCCGTTAGCCTTGAATCTGACAAATACATACTTAATCAGTTTAAACTACAGGCAATTCTTACCATTAGGTGCATGGTATGGAAGTATTTTGCTTTTAAGATTGTGACTGTGAATCTTCGTAATTAAATTTGTTGTCAGGTATCATTCATGGTTTCTTCTGTAAAATGTATCGTATTGAAAATATTAAATTGTGGCATAAGTATTGCAATACGTATCATATCGTGAAGGGGACATATCGTTTCAGCCTAACTGTCTAGCAGACAACCACTCAAAAGATGTGGTACACTAGCCTCCTGAATATTTTTATTGATTGCATGCATGCATGTACAATTTGAAATTGTACAAAATTAAGTTCTAGGAACTTTAATCAGACCATCCTCTGTTAAAACCCAGGTCAAAAGGAATTGTCACTTTCCTGGCTATAAAATACACATGGCATAGTATTGAAATAGCTAGCCATATGAATGATACATGTTATAGATTATAACAAATACAGGATTGGAGGTAGATAACCTGTAAGTGACTATACACTACAGTATTATATAAATCTTAGGGTAGCTGCCAAATTAAACCATCTCACTTCAAAGGAGAGGTCGTCGTCTTGAATTTGGGGTTTTTGCAAGTGCAATTCCAAATGAATTTGAGTTTGATTAAGGTCTCCATTTGGATCAGGTGAATCTCAAACACAGTTCCAAGTTGTATCTAAGATATGTCCCAAGTATGTTCATCATAATTGAAAGTGGTAGCTATACTTATTAAAGGTCCCCAATTGCATAAAAGTTTGTAATTAGCAATAAACATTTGTGTTAGTTTCCTGTAAATAAGGGTTCCTTTAGAGATTGAACCTTTGGTATGTATGATTTTAGTGCTATATAAATGTATAGTCTTTGATAAAGCTATTTTACCTTGTATGTATCACAGAAATGTATGTTCAGCTTGCTATTTACTGCAGTTGTATGGGATTCATTTATAGAGATGGGTTTTACTCATGTCGTTAAATTAATTTAATTACTCAGAATGCCTTTTATGCAAAAATTTTGGGCATCCATCCAAAATTTCATAACATGTCGTTAGCAGATCTAGAGTTTTACTATTACACATTTGCAATTATTGCTAACTTCTTAGCAGCTAAGTGGTTTAAACTGTTTGATTTTTTCGACCTTGGGTTAAGACAAAATCTAATTTATACGTTGTGCTCTATAATCTAACTGTAAAAAAGAAAAAGGAATCGTTTTAGAATATGAATTGTTCTTATATTTGTGCTATACCATTTATAGTTTGTCATTTTAACACCAAGGGGAGGGGGTGTTAATTGTTGTGAGTAAATGGAGTTACTGCTGTTTATGGGAAGGAGGAGGGGCTGGGGCTGGTAGTATATACAAATGAGGAGGGGGGATATGTTTATTCATCAACAATCGTCAAAGAATATCTGGTATAACCCCTCAAAATCTTCCACAACCCCTGATAACGGTAGCACTGAGTGCAGTAGATATTTTTTTTTATGTCAATGTGGGGATTTGGAGTACATAATTGCCAAAGTATTGACAGATTTCAAATTAAACTTTATGTATCTGTGCTGTAAAGTGCATTATTCACAGAGATCTGGCAGGTTTTGAGTGTGTGGAGAGGTTTAAATTTCTGTTTGGACATGCTGAATAGAGGTTTTCCATTCAATGCATTGTCCGTGCTATGAACAAGATAAAGAGTATCCGGTGGAAGTGACAGATACCTTTAATTCACTTTCTGTTACATGTGTATATACAGACCACACATTTATATTGTTAAGTGCATGAACATGATCAGATCATGGGGTTTTGATATTTAGCAATGTCATATAGGAGAAAAGGAGGCAATTTCTGCTCATTTGTCTTCTCTCTGTTGTCAAAATGAAGATAAAGTTTATTGACTATTTAAGAGCTTATAAAATTGGATTACAGTGCATCTAAGGCTGGATAATAAAAAAAATATGGTTGCCAACCTGCATGCTGGAGTTCTTTTGAGAACTTGCAGTGTTTGCACATGAATCATATGTCTGTTTCCTTGAGTTTCTTAATTTGGAATTAAGATCATCGAGATTTGGGTATTATAACCACCGTCAGGGATTAAATACTTTAGCTTGTTTTTGCTCTTTAAGAATGATGAAAACTGTAAACATGTTATAGCATTTCTCTATTGTGGTCTCTAAAACTCTTTTTCCTGATCTTGTACGGGATTTTCATTTGAATTTCGTTTTGCCTTGAGGTTCAAAGAAGAAAGAATGGATATATTTTAGATGTTTATTCACAGAAGTTATGTTCATTCATGTTTATTGGACGTTAATGAGCAAGTAAACAGGAAGGGTATTTTTGGAAAGTTTATTTGTGGGTTTTATCGATTGCTGTAGTGTGATCCTTTATGTGCCGCTACCAATTTGTCACTTGACAAAAAAGTGAAATTCTTTTCTTCTGTTTAGAATGATTAATTTACATATTTACATACACCAGATACAGTGTATATTTCTTTCTTTGAGCAAAAAATTTTTTTTTAGAAGACCACCGCTGTTCCAATAACTGGAGTCGATCAGCGCGGGTATGATATTCTTTTTCATCACCTGCAGGTAGTCTTGGTGAGCTGGGTTTTATTAATTCCTATTTGAAAGTAAAATGAGATAATAGTTTTGCATAAAATCGAGATAACATTGAACAATTTCCATCATTCCAAAGAAAGTAGTAGAGACACCAAACAAGGGTAATTATTTCCCGTGCTTGTTTTGTGTGCATGATCGGTCACGATTTTTATTGCTGTATTCTGAGAGAGGAAACTCAATAGGAAATGACTGTTGATGGAATAATACCGTGCCCAATTATTGACAATGAAACTTCATCTGAAAAGTACACTCCAGATTGGTCAAATATGTTTGATATTTGGTGATACTGGATAAGTAATTTATTGACATATCAGATCGGGAATAAGATTTATTTCTCTGTGTGGACAACAAATGTGAAATTTAAACATACCTCATGTTTATCTGAGTAACGACTGGAGGAGAAATATATACCATTACAGAGAGTCGGGTGTATTCCAAAGTTATACAGTGAATGTTGCCAAATGGAGGAAATATTTCTCTCAGTGTTGATTCATGATTAAGTATTGTGGCCTGTGCGAGTAAAGTTTTTGATTTTTTGGAACTTGGAGGAAAATGTACAAGAACGACATATTTTCCATAAAAGGGAAGAGGGATACTTTGGAAAGTTTACCCGTGACCAGAGTTAAAAACAGGGAGGAGAATAACACAGCCAGCTCAGAGGATGATGATAACTATTTCATGTTATGGCAGTTTTTAGAATCGGAAGAAATTCTAGATCATTTTGATTTCTTCAAAAATGCAGGTAAAAATTTTCTTGTGAAAGGATCTGCTATTTTTAGGTAACTGGTCTCTATACTGAAGTTATACTCCATCAAGGTTGCCATATTCACACCCATCCACCCAAGAAATGAATTGTCCTGGATGACTGAAATTCTTGTGTTGAGATTTTCAAATGCATTGCCATGTATGAAAAATTTGGTTTTATTCACTATAAGTTGAGGTTTTGCACAAGGTTTTTATGGACAACTGACAAATATCCTAAGTTTGACTGATTACATACATATAGTTGAAAAATACATACAAGTTTGTCTGAGTTATAAATCACAATAATTTTTTTTCCATGGGTAAATCTATGAGAGGAGGGAGGGTGGGTGTAACTTATGTGTGCCTATATATACATAGGATCAGATGCAACCTAAGCCTGCCCCCCTTTTGAGAAATTTTTAAAATGATGTGATAAAATTAGTAAAAATCAAACTAATTTATACATCATTTTATTATAAAATATTCAAGATTGACCTTTCGAGAAAAAAAAATTAGATTCACTTTTGCTTCAGTAGCTGTGATGAAGTATGACGCAAGGTGTGGGAGCTGACAGGATAAGGAAAAGGATTGGAAGTCTGAGCGAAAGTTTTGGGGGGGAGATGGGAGTCCGAGCGGAAGGTTTGGGGAGGGGGGGGGGATAGGAGTCCGAGCGGAAGGTTGGGGGGGGGGGGGGGGGGGGAGAGAAAGGGATGGGGAGATCGAGGAGAGCCTTTGGTTCACAGGTGTAATAAAAATTACCCAAGTATTCACTACAGTATTCCTTAGATTTCACACAACACTCAAAACTTAGAAATTAGGCATTAATTCTGTAGTAGCCTAGACTACAGGAACCTCAACTTGTGTATAATAACAAACAACTACATTTAGATGGTAAATATCCGGAACTCAGATAAAAATGCTCCATGTGATCGAAAGTAGTCCTAGATCTTAGTATAGCACCACTTCTTTACCATCATATTGAATATGTTATAATCATATTTATTCTCAGTGGCCAAGTGGTTGAGGGGACTCCCTTTGCAACTGGGCAGTGCTAGGTTTGATCCCACAGCTGAACCAAATATAAGATGTTTAATGAGTGTTACTTTAGCAAGCACCTGACATTTGAAGTGAAAGTTGTGGGTCTTTCAAATGAGACCTTAAAAACAGAGGCCCCAAGGCATGGTAGTCATTGACATGATAAAGAACCCTCACTGCTATGACCTTGACCACCATGCATAGGTCAAAATTTGCAGCACTTCATTTACAGCTTATGACCTTTCAAAAATGAAATTCATTTTTAAATGAGTGAATTCAGATTCTTGAAGTAATAAAGAAATGAATGTTTTACATTTTTATGAAGTTCAGCATATTGCAGTTCTTCATGATAATTAAAACTCAGTATTTCATTTTTCTTCCTTTGAAAACAACCTCTTGATGATCAAAAGTAATCTTGGCCCATATTGGACATCTCCTCAATTAAAACCCTTATTAGGGATGGGACGGGACATTTAATGGGGGCAAAGGCAGTAAGTGTCTGTGAACGACTTTCATATTTAGTTTTGAAATAACATTTTCTTTTAACATGACCACTGTTGAAATTCAAAGGTTATCAGACTGGGAGTGTTTGTCCTTTAAGTGTGTTGTGTTGTTACCTAAAGTTAAGGTGACTTATATATATGTGTGTATATTCAATGTATTTGGAAAAGTTTGTCAAGTGGCTTGTTTGAAGTAAGAGTTTACGTCATTATGTGTGTGGTACAAGTAAATTTATATAATTTGTTTTCAGAATGTTGTTGGAAAGGTTTCCCTTTGTTGTCTTTTGTTTTTAACCCATGTATATCTTGAAAAGTAGCATTTTTGTTGTCTATATATCTGTGTCCACATATCTGTGTATAAAACCAAATCTCAAACTATGGTTTTCCCCATTTCCACTTATTATTTTGACCTGTGAGGTAGGTATAGGTATGAAATAATCTTGACTATGTTGGTCAAAAATGTAAAATAGTTACTATCATTTGAGCAAGTCATCTTTGAGTTTTGCTTAGTTTATGATAGAGGCAATATAGGAAGTTTGCGTCAATTCACACAAGACAACGAAGGATTCATTCTAATAAACAAGAAAATGTTTCATTGAGCAAGGTAACAAAAAGGGGGAAAAGATGTAGTAGTAATGGGTTTTGATTCAAGTCATGTTTTTCCTGGACAGTTGAAAGGGGAAGACTTTTGGCCTAATATGGATGTATATTCAATTGATGCACACATAATTCCAATTATACAAGGATTGATTCACATTTCAAAACTGATGAATAAACAAGTGTAGAGAAAAAGCAGAATGGTCCTCCTTTAATTATGCCAACTATTTCGTAACCTGCATTTTTATTGGCTATATTGCATTCAGGTATGAGGCAGTTAAAGGAGCTGGAGCTTCGTACATTTTTAATGTCATATGCTAGAAAGACAGAAAAAGGACAATGTCTAATGTAAACGTTTCTTGACATATTTTATTTTTTGAAAAATTCAAAAGTATGGAACATAATACTGCAAGGTGCGTTAGAATGAAAATAAGATTTTGGCTTACTGGTTTTTATTATAACAACACCTTTTACTTAGTTGAGCCAGTGAAATGGATGAATGTAACTGTAAAACCAGCAGTATCAACTACAAATCTTAAATAGAAAAAAAAATTCAGTGAATATTTGTACTAGATCTTTTCAACCTTGGTGGGCCTTGCTTGAATTAATTATGTAATACATGTAATAGAGATTTTCTGATGCAGTACTAATTGATAAGCCCACTCAGCAGAGTGTTTTTAAAGAGTTGTCCTTGGATACCGACAGTTGTATACTAATAGTTGTAAATCAGAGGTAGAATTAATGGGTGTAGGGGTAATAACAAAATTACAATTGGTTGAGTGGATTATATGACATAATACACTTCTACTCTGAGTGAACAATAGCTGATACTTCGATACTATGTACTGAATTACCAATCAATATTCTACATACTGCTAGACACACTTGGTTGCTGGATGCAGATTTTTGTTACTAGATACTTAGATCAGCACCCAGAAATTATCAGGTCTTCATCATATCTTTAGATATTGACAAAAATCACTGGGCATTGGAAACAATGCCCCTCTGTCTTTTGTTTGTAAGGTTGATATTTTGAGATTATCATTTGATTGGCTTGTTGTGTGGCTTTTCATGTTAAATCACAGATTGAAATATATATATATATATGCCACCACATGGAATGTATTTAAAACATCTTGATGTCATGTGTACAGATTGAAGTAATGTTTATAGAATTTACTGCCTAGATAATGAAGCATTATCTGTCATTCTTATCAGATTATCTTTTTAGAAATTTAATCCCTCTAGCGTGTGTTTTACAGATATTATTGGGTCTATGGCTCTGTCCTACTGTCACCCTGTACGTTTCAGGAAAAGATAACGGTTTTTGAAAAGTCTTCGTTGTGGTTTGAGATGCCAGAATTGTTTGGATATTTGATAGTCATGTTTAGTCACACATCTGTTGTAAACTAAAACTATATCATTATTATTATTGAATATTGTAAGATGGCAATACTACTGAGTATTTTACAGAATGCAGTAAAATAGCATTTGCTTGCTGTAGAGGTTCAGACTTGCACCAAAATTTGTGACCTAGTATGGTGCTAATTAATGCATGGGAACAGCACCTGAAACATTTTATGTATTTTCTGTACCATCATAAAAGAGTTTTATCATTGATATATACAGTTTTATTGTAAGATAGAGCCTCAGAATTTGATTTTTTTCTATTTTTTGTACCATCATAAAAGAGTTTTATCATTGATATATACAGTTTTATTGTAAGATAGAGCCTCAGAATTTGAAATTTTTTCCCCTACAGACAACAAACTTCAGGAGGAGCTTCTACGCACAACCCAGCTTGTCTACAGCTACAAAGATGGCAAGGGGATGGTAAGTGAAGAAGCAACTGAATATATGTTTTAAAAACTTTCAGCAAATATTGATTGGGTAATGTATATATTGGCAATATCGATAAAAGACGATTTATTCTTTAATTTGTTTAGGTTCCAAAGCTTCGGGAGCCTAGAAATTTGTATGCTCTTGCCAAAGAACTTGGACCTCAACAGGCAGCTAGATGGTAAGACATGGGCTTAATGGATGATCCATGTTAACCACAGAAACTTGTGTCTGTCAATCAATAGGAGAGAGTGGTTTAAACAATACCTCATAGACATTAGTTCATTGAGAACAGTTGACTTTTTAAATATCTTACTTCAGAGAGGTATGTTGACATTTTTCATTTAAATGACTTTCTTAATTTTTATATCTACTATCATTTATTCAAAGGACCAACAGCACAAGTAGGCTTTGCACATTCTCTGAAAAATTGTCTGCATGCAGACATGCATCAAACATTCAAGATTCCACTTCATTCTTACAATTACACAATATTAATGTATGACCTCACTATTACACAATAATGTATGACCTCACTATTACACAATATTAATGTATGACCTCACTATTACACAAGAATGTATGACCTCACTATCATATGATAATGTATGACCTCACTAGTACTACACAATAATGTATGATCTCACTATTACACAATAATGTATGACCTCACTACTAAACAATTATTTATGACCTCACTACTACACAGTGATTTATGACCTCACTACTACACAATAATGCATGACCTCACTACTACACAATAATGTATGATCTCACTATTGTACAATAATGTATGACCTCACTACTACACAATAGTGTATGACTTCACTACTACACAATAATGTATGACCTCACTACTACACAATGATTTATAACCTCACTACTACACAATAATGCATGACTTCACTACTACACAATAATGTATGACCTCACTACTACACAATGATTTATGACCTAACTACTACACAATAATGCATGACCTCACTACTATACAAGGATGTATGACCTCACTACTACACAATAATGTATGACCTCACTACTACACAATAATGTATGACCTCACTACTATTCAATAATATATGACCTCACTACTACACAATAATGCATGACCTCACTACTAATGTATGACCTCACTACTATAAATTTATAATGTATGACCTCACTTCTATATAATGATGTATGGACCTCTCTACTATTCAATAATATATGACCTCACTACTACACAATAATGTATGACCTCACTACTATTCAATAATGTATGACCTCACTACTATTCAATAATGTATGGCTTTCTTCCACACTTTCAGGCCAGCTGATATTCAGGTCTTGGATGAGAAAGTCAAACACATTCGCTACATTCCACCAGAGCCCGAGATATTCTACAAACCAAGTGAGTCGATTAACAAAGAATCATACAATCTGCCCACCTTCCTTCAAACTAAATATATGTATAAATCAATAACGCTTATCCAGTCGTTCTAAAGTAAAGAGAAAAGAGTTTTGATAAGGACATTCAATCATTTCAACCATAGCGGGCTTTAATGATTTGTGAAATGAATCTGAATTAAGACAAGACAATTTGCTAAAATTTTGTCCATACCACATATAGTTAAAAATGGTGGAGAGAGGTTATCTTCAAACTTTAGAACAGGACTTTTCCACATTGCTATACAGGTCACTCCTGGTCCAGACTCTCACCAGATAATTCTGCTAGGGATGCATGCTACCAGTCATTCTGAGAATCACAAACACGAAAATCAATATCTCCAAGAATAAGGAGCTGTTTGTGTGATAACCTAATTTTGCCCTAAAATGTTGAAAGAAAGTTTACTTTTTATTGATAAAGAATGTATGTACAACTTTTTGTGTATTAAAAAGTGCAGGTTATTTTAAAATAAGATTTAAGAAATGTAAAAAAAAAAATTCAGATTGTCAAAATTTTTATGAAAAATTTATTATCACCTGCATTGTTTATGTCTCTCAACTGATTCAATACGCGAGAGCATGTTCTGCATGTGTTCCATTCTGGGATACATGTTAATTAACCTAGCAATTTACAGACTGTAACTTACATGTATTTTATTCAAATGATAATTTGAAATGGTAGATTTTTTTTTTTTTAATTGTAAATTTCTCCTGTATGACATATACTGTGGTTTCATTCAGTTTTTGTGGTTTTGCCAGACTGGGATATTGTTGGCATTTTGCTGAGGTGTTCATTATAATAAACATTCCACGAAACTATGTTTCAACAAAACTGTATCTTAAATTTTTATAAATCTGTGAAATTTGATGCCCATGAAAATTGATAAAACCACAGTATCAGGCATCTACAGTTCAGATGACACCCCAGTTTTATAATTATACTACTTGGAAATTCAAAGAACTATTTCATTTAAATGCATTACAATTTTAAAGTTATGTGTAGTAATTTGGGGGGAAAATTAATCTTGTTCACAGACTTACACAATGTTTGAAATAAAAAAAAATAATAAAGATCAGCACTAAATATTTTTAGAATATGACTACAGACCATGCTACATTTCTGACATCAGATCACAGGAAATGGCACTCATGTTCAATACTATCATGGTTTTGTCACACTGAAATTAAAGTTACAAGAAAAAAATTATTTATTTCAAATTTCAAAGATCATGAATTTTCACATTTTGAAGGGTCGTATTTGACCTTTCTAAGTTATCATAAATTGTTCTGTCATCTAAGTACACACATTTTAATCAAAAGCTGCCTGGTACTATGGGATCGGCAGGAATTTGTACTTGTGCAAAGAATGACGGTCTCGAACGCACTCATAGTGTCTCACAAACAGATCTTTTAAACATTTTTTTATAATTGCCTGTTTTGAATGATTTACTTAATACATTTGATATGTTTTACTGTTGAGGTGTAACCCTTATTGTCATTTGTTGTAGCTGGTTGTGAAAAGACACCAATGGTGCGGGGAGAGGAAAACGGAGGGCGTTTAGTATATATGTACGAACCCCGTTCCACATTTGTAAGTATATTCGTTGTATTTTTGCTATTTACGTCTTTCATACTTCATTATACATATGTATAATTCTTTATAAAAAACTGTGGCATGCAAATGACCCTTTAACTTCAGGAGGAATACTACACCAAAGGAAATTTGAAACGGATGAAAAGTGGAGGATATATGTAAAACAATATTTTGAAATTAAAAATTTTTAGATTTACTTTATTTTAGTCAAAAAATGCAGTTATAGTAGAAAATGATCTCGAAAAAGATTTAAAATCCTGCTGGAATCAAACCCGCGATCTACATATCAGCAGTCGACACATTAACCGACTGAGCTACCTATAGGATTTAATTAGATTTAAAAGTAATATACAAATATTGCTGATATCATGTTTCTAATGGAAGTCAGCCATTATGACGATGTAGTGTACCTCCTTAACATTAATATCTATTTTTTCAGAAAAGAAATATCGTGTAGTTTGTTTGTATTATGGCGGCTATAAAAACAGTGGAAGTATATGGTACTTTCTGTATTATCAGCTTTGCCGCCAAGCTTACATATCATGATATAGTACCTGCTGGTAGTAAATGTATATCTGTTAGTACAAATCCCACTCTACATCTCTAAATATATTAAGTGGTGTCTATTCATTTATTCACAGTCATAATGCATATTTACAAGCCCCTCTCCACATGTACAAGCCCCTCTTCATATTTACAAACCCCTCTCCACATGTACAAGCCCACCCCTCTCCACATGTACAAACCCTCTTCACATTTACAAGCCCCTCTCCACAATTACAAGCCCCTCTCCACATCTACAAGCTCCTCTCCACATGTACAAGCCCCTCTCCACCTCTACAAGCCCCTCTCCACATTGACAAGCCTCTCTCCACATCTACAAGCCCCTTTCCACATGTACAAGCCCCTTTCCACATTTACAAGCCCCTCTCCACAATTACAAGCCCCTCTCCACATTTACAAGCCCCTCTCCACAATTACAAGCCCTTCTTCACATTTACAAGCCCCTCTTCACAAGCCTCTCTCTACAATTGTAAGTATACTTAGGTTATAATGTGATAGGATATTTCATCTATGATTTAAAAAGAAGAAAAAATAGATGCCAGTTTTATATACTAGTATACTAAGGAATAAAGGAATGGGAGAAAGTAAAAGTATAGGTCACTATATGATACATGTTTATCATCATGATATCAGTTCTTTTCTTTTTTTTGTCCCCCTTTTTTTGCTAATTTACTAGTATTAGAATAGTTATGTTAAAATCTTTTGAAGTCTAGAGAATGTTCAATGTCTCACTAGGTTTGTGTTTTGTCAGTGCATTACAATGCTGAAAATCTCACTATAACAGTGATAAAAAGGGCATTATATACCACAGTTACTGTTAGGCTTTCTTCAGTTATTTCTGTGAAATACACATTCTGTTTGAACTGCCTTGCAAAAAGTTCATTGTAAAGAACACCGAGAATTAATAAACAAACTTCAAAGGATACGACATGCATATTAATACCAATTTTTAAAAAATGGTATTCTGTATGAAAGGGATAAAAGTTAGAGCTACATATGTAAATAGACCCTTTTTATACCAGTTTTCTAGGTCAGTCCTGAGAGAATTTAAGGTACACTGCATGATGTCTCTAAGCATTCATTCTTTGTTATTCCTGTTTTTTGGGGATGTTTTTTTTTTTTTTTGTTGTTGTTGAATGTTCTTTTATGAAATTTATTGTTGCTGTATTGGAAAATTCAAAGTTTCAGTAGACATGAATTGAAAGCCTTTTATTATTGGTTTGAGACTGTGGTTAAAGTTCACAGTCTGATAATTTAAAACCTTTCTTAAAGATACCAGACATGTTTGATTGTGACACAAAAGTCATTATACACCCGAGTCTCAGACTCAATTAAAACTTCATGGAGATTGTCCATTATCTGTTTGTCTATGTCTGTGAACTTTTTACACTCCCTCACAAATACATGTATTCATATTCATTTAAATAGGGTGATTTCAACCAAACTTGGCACATTAAAGCATTCCTTGGTAATTCCAAGCACACTTCCAAAGAGAAATACTGGAATAATTTTTTTAAAAAATGAATGGGAACAATTACTTAAAAACCTTCTCTAGGATCTGTTATGACGGAAATGGCAAAACATGTGTAAGATTTCATATAAAGTTCGCTAAGATCATGTCCCCAATCCACCCCTGAACCAAATAGTGAACAAGGGGTCCATTTTGAACATGAATAAGTTGAATTGATATGGAAGAACTTTATGAAGTGTAAGTTTGTGGTGAAGGTCTGTACAGAGATCCAAAGTTGTACAAAGGAATGAAAACATTCATTTCTGTGCAAGAGTAAAGTTGCTCAGGTAAGCTTTGTGGCCCTTGGACCTGTGTATCTTCTGTATTTAATTAAGAAATTCAATTTTACATGCATGTTATGTTGATAGAGATACAAACAATTTTAGAAATTTCTTCAGAATCTAGCAATATACCTATTAAGATATGCATAACAATTTGCATGGCACATTGCAAGTTTGAAAGTTTTGTGTCAGGGGGCGTTGCTAACTACAGGTGATGTGCTGTTTCAGTTTGTGAGGTCCCGTGTGGGAGGGCTTCGTTCCGGGCCTCAGAAGTGCAATATTGACCTGGAGTCTGCTGAAGATGAAACTCTTATATTTGAATCTCGATTTGAAAGTGGAAATCTTGCCAGAGCTGTTCAAGTGTAAGAATGTGATAGATGTTAATGTTGAAACCATGAATTCTTAATTTAGGAAATGTGCAAAGATATAAATAGTGTTGTGAATGAATAGTACTGATTTGTACTTTATGAAATTAGGTTGTATTTTCTGTGACAGAGAAAAGAATACATGTGTTGTTGTAATAACTATGAGAGTCGTAAGTTGAGAAGTATTTTGTTATGTTTCAGTTACTCCACTGACTAGGAGCTTTTGTTGAGATCTTCATTTGACTTGTATAATTCAATGTTTCAGTTACTCCACTGACTATGAGCTTTTGTCGAGATCCTCATTTGACTTGTATAATTCAATGTTTCAGTAACTCCACTGACTATGAGCTTTTGTCGAGATCTTCATTTGACTTGTATAATTCAATATTTCAGTAACTCCACTGACTATGAGCTGTGGCTGAGATATGACCTCTACACAAACAAACACACACAGTGGTTCTACTTCAGGGTATCGAATACAAGGGCCAATAAAACATATCGCTTCACCATTGTCAACTTCATGAAGGTACCTTTATCCACTTGTTGCACACAATGTTTTCCTCATATTTTCGTGAGCTCCAAATTTTGTTAATTTCTCCAAAAATACAGCTTTGTCAATATTTTGTAGGAAGCTAATCTTAATCTCTCTTTATGGACAAAAGATGTGCTGCTTTGATTAGCTTCACAAAAAGAGCAAAGCTTGTTTTTCAACAAAGGTTGTTGAAACAAGTTTGTATTCCCCATGAAATTGGGTTGAGGTGTTGGAGTATAGGATATGAAATCTATTCCTGATTAAAAATGTGTATAAAAAGTAAGCATTTTTCATTTTCTTTTCAGTCTGATAGTCTATATAATGATGGAATGAAACCGTTAATATATAGTGAGAAAAATGCTCAACAGAAGAAGATTGGGTGGGTGAGAGGTGGAGGAGACATAAAGTACTACAAGAACAATCTCAGGTAGGGCTGTGTGATCTTCAGACACTGGTGTTTAATACAATGAGAACGAATTTAGTCAACCCATTTGTAAATAAAAATAAAATTTTAATGATATCAGTACTTAGATATTTAATGATTATCAACTCTACAGTTTATCCGGCACTATAAACAGGTAAGATGGACACCACCTCTATGTCAGTACAGTATAGCTAGTCAGTCTTCACGGATCGTCATTTTTTACAGTCAGAAAATGTACTATGATGCAACAAAATTTTCTTTATAGTATTGATGCACTTTGAGATACACAAATATTTATGTACAGGTGACTCTCGATGATTTTAAGTGACCTTGATAAAACTCAAAGATCAAGAGTTTGAGAGATCGAAGGTTGAATTAAATCCAGAAATTAAAGGGGCAACTGTTATGATATTCACAACATCCTGGGGTTGTTTTAACATGTGTGCCTTAGTATTTTTCATTCATTGCAATGTCTCTAAATTTCTCAAAATTACCGTCTCATTTTTAAGTCAAATAAAACTTTTCAAATTTACATGACATCGCATACAGCTAGCTATTCAGCCATTGTTAGAATTGAGCAGTCTACCACCAAAACAAAGCACAGATACAGAATAAGGTTTAAAACTGACCAATTAGACAATTAATCTACCCTTAAAAGAAGCATAGGTGTTGTGTCACATGAACCACAGGTATTCACCATTGTGGACATGAGGTCCAAGCAGAAATATTGATGGTGTGTATACCCTATCACCATGTCAAAATATCAAAAGTGAAAAACAATTAAATATATGTTAAACAGGACCCAAAATTCACATAGAAAGATCACAAACTTTGAGATTGAAGTTTGAGAGATCAAGAGTTCATTGGCTTTTAGAGAAAAATTGGAATCGTGATTTCCCTAAACAAGAAATCAAGAACTTTGAGAGATAAAGGTTTGAGCCATCGAGAGTCATCTGTGTGTTTTGTATACATGTACATATAAAGCCACAAAATGTGCACATAAATTCTAAATTCCATGGTGGTAGCAAGGTTTATCAGAAATAAAGGTATTGATGTTCTTTTATTTAATTGTTGATATAGATATTTTTAAATTACTCATACTAGTACATATATCATATAATAGACAGTAGCTGTCTAGATAATTATTGTACAAATACCGGTACTAGTGAATGGAGAATTGCTAGAGTGTGGAGATGAGCAGACGGTAGAAGAGTGGAAACACATCAGTGTTACCTTGTAGAGTTTTGTCCTAAAGCTTTGTGTAAAAGAGTGCTTGTACTTCATTTGTATAACTTCAAAAATCTGAGTGTGAAAAACACTATTTCCATCTTCCGGATGAGTCAATAAAGAAAAGCTAGCATAGTGCTAAGTAGAAAAATCTTTGTTTTTTGAGATAGAAAATCTATCCTGCTATGACAAAAATGAGAAGAGGTGACCTTTTTTTTGCAGATGCTGGACTACACTGTGTATTATGATGATAGTGTAGTATCTGTTTGAAATCTTTACAGGTATTCTACATCTAAATGTGACAAATCTTTCTATTCTCTGACCTGGACAGTGAAGTTGGAACACAACCATGACACTGTCTACTTTGCCCACTGTTTTCCATACACATACACTGACCTACAGGTGGGTGGATCAAGCAGTTTTATTTCCCAAAGACATGGGAGAAATTTTGATTAAAATAAAAATTTTGTGAAAATTTCCACTGCTAAAACTGCTATCTATATTGGTGCATGCTATATTATTGATCAGTCATATTTTTGTGTGGAAGATTAGTCATATTTTTTGTGGAAGAGTAGCTTGAGATGAAGTTATATGTAGTAAGTGAAAGAAAATACATCTGACTTTCACTGCCTCGGGCAATTGAAGTAGTCTTACCCTATACAAGGGGCTGTGGAAATTAAAGTTGACTTGAAGTTTTAGCCATGTCAGTGATATATTTTACGTAATTAGTGTGGTAATAAGTGTGTTTGATGTCAGAAGTATCTTTTTACAAAATCAGTTTAGTTGTACATGAGTGTTTGTATGATGTCTATAATACAGGGCTCGAAATTAACACATGTCTGTCAGCCTGTGACTGGTTAAAAGTCTGGTGGACTGACTGACATTTGTTTTAGTCCGTCCGATGGGACTGGTTAGTTTTGTAAAGCATCATTTTGGAAAATATACTTATGAAATCTTATGCACACATTTGGCATCTTCTGTAGATATCAGACAAATCTTGATTCGTAAATATAAATCCCACATAAGTGTTACAATTTTGTCAGGCATATGAGTTAAATTTCATTTTAATAGCATTAACGAAATATGTTTATAATTATTTCTGGAAAACTCAGTTGGACTGGTAAATTTTTCCACGGACTGGTTGAAATTATACCCCATCAGTCCGGCTGGACTGGTGACATGAAAAGCTAGCTTCAAGCCCTGTAATATGTTTTGCTTTGTTACTTTAAAGGACTATCTGTTGGACCTGAATAATGACCCAGTGAAGAATAAGATCTGTAAACAGAGAGTTCTGTGTCGCACATTGGCAGGGAATCTAGTCTACCTACTCAGTATCACCTCACCCACACAAAACTCAGAGGACATGAAGGTCAGTCTGGGTGAAAGTGAAACTAAACTGACAAATGAAAGTGAAATTTCGTATGCATGAAAGTGAACCTTACCATGCATGAAAAACTAACAAGTAAAAGTGAAACTTAATTGGCATGCATGAAAAACTGAAAAGTGAGTGTTGGTTGCCCTTAAAAGCAAATTTCATGTGAAACTTTACATGCATAAGCTGAAACAAGCAAATGTTGGTTACACATTCAAGTAAAGTTACATGTAAGTTTAGCATACATAAACTCACAAGTGAAAGTGTTGTTTACTCCTGCAAGTTTAGTTGCATATGAAAATCAGCACACATAAATTTACAAGTGAGTGTTGATTATCCTTGCAAGTAAGGTTATTTGTGAAACTTGTCATGCCAAAGATAAAACAAGAAAATAAACCTCTCAATGTTTCAGTAAAAACATCTCCATATATTATTTTGATTGTGCTGTTTGAATAATTTAACCTATTTGAAGATCAGTTTATAAAAAGGAGGGTAAAAGCAATGCTTGTTTCTCTCCCTGCAGCACAAGAAGGCAGTTGTAATCACATCTAGGGTACATCCAGGGGAATGTAACTCCAGTTGGATGATGAAGGGCTTCCTCGATTACCTGACTGGGAATTCTGCTGATGCCAAGGTAATGTTTTTGAAGTTATGAGTAAGAATGGGAGAAATGTTATGACCATGTTACACAATGATATCATGAATAATAGAATTTGTGGTAGCAGATAAAACATATGAAATCAATTTAATTAATGCCTCTTAAAATACTCATTGATGCGGGTGGAAGTATAGATGTAGTACATGTAATTATGAAAATCATTTCAACAAACTTTGCAGGAATTATATTCTGAGGAATGTTAATGTCTACATAGTATATCAACATGTGTATTTCTGTAAACAGAAGGGAAAAAAAACAACTTTTGTCCCATTATATTTCTACCCTAATCTGAAACAGATGAATTTAATCAAGGTGAATTTACATTTACTGCATACTCTAACATGGCTTTTCTCTGTATACAGTATAAGACCATTGGGATTAGTATTGTATGTCTGTCTGTACTGCAAGGGATACATGACTCATGTATGGTATATATCACATCTAAGAAGGCATAATGATAAAAAAAAAAAACCCTATAAGATGGCAGAAGAAATAAGTTTTTCCATGACTTTATTTGCTTTCTTTGCTTTCAGCTTCTTCGTGATACCTTTATCTTTAAAATTGTGCCAATGTTGAACCCTGATGGGGTGATAGTGGGGAATTACAGATGTTCCCTTGCAGGAAGGGATCTCAACAGAAACTACAAAACGGTGCTCAAGGACTCCTACCCATCTGTCTGGCACACCAAAAATATGATCAGAAAGTAAGCATTCGGTAACTCTCTGGATCTTTCTATAGCTAAAAAAAGACATGATCAGAAAGTAAACATTTGGCAACTCTTTGGATCTTTCTTTTTCTAGAAAAATACATGTAAATGATCAGAAAGTAAGATTTCGGAATCTCTCTGGATCTTTCTTTAGCTAGAAAAATGCATGTAAATGCATTTCCGCTGGTCACTTGCTGCAAAATTTTATATTCATATACCTATACTGTCATTCCAAAGATATATATATATATATATATATATATATATATATATATGTGTGTGTGTGTTTCCATTAATCCATTTCAGATTGTTGCAAGAAAGGGAGATAATAGTGTACTGTGATTTGCATGGACACAGTAGAAAACAGAATGTGTTTATATATGGCTGTGAGAATCGACACAATGCAGACAAGAGGCTAAAGGAGAGAGTCTTTCCACTCATGCTCAACAAAAATGCTCCAGACAAAGTAAGATGAAGGAGAGTGAGATGAAACTATTGACTACTAGAATGATATTTAGACAATATTCTATCGGTTTATGAAACTATTGACTACTAGAATGATATTTAGACAATATTCTATCGGTTTATGAAACTATTGACTACTAGAATGATATTTAGACAATATTCTATTGGTTTATGAAACTATTGACTGCTAGAATTATGTTTAGAGAATATTCTATCGGTTTATGAAACTGTTGACTACTAGAATTATGTTTAGACAATATGCCACTCGTTCAGATCTTTAATAAATGAAGACTTGTGCTGAAGGATGTCAGAATAATGATTTTTAATGGCTATTGCAAATTTTAATGCCCCCGGAATCGAAGATTTGGTGGCAGATAGTTTTTGGCATGTCTGTCTGTCCGTATGTGGCAAAAAAAAAACTTTAACCAAAAACATATCTTTTACCATATGAGATATAGCTTTCATATTTGGTATGTGTATTTCTTCTGGCAAGACCTTTCCATTGATACCAAAATCTTTGACCTGGTGACCTTTACATTGACCATTGATTTGGTTCTACTTTGTTGTAATCTAGGGCATCTGATGTTTCACAAACACATCTTGTTGATGAATGAAAAATGGAAAGATTGAAATTAGGAGGCATTTCCTATTACATATTTCTTTTGTCAATACAGTTCAAGTTTGAATCCTGCAAGTTCAAGGTGCAGAAAAGTAAGGAGGGCACAGGGAGAATTGTTATGTGGAACATGGGCATCATGAACAGTTACACCATGGAGGTTGGTTTTCAGATGTGTAAAAACAAAATACAGTCAAACCTCGCTATCTCGAACTCGATGGGACCGAGAACAAACTTCGAGATATCCAGGGATTCGAGATATAGAGAGTAAAATACTTAAAGAATAAGTGGTTGGGACTTTCGAATCACTTTGACATATCCAGGGTATTCGAGATATCAGTGTTCAAGATAACGAAGTTCAACTGTAGATATCATTTAATTCTTCAAAAATAGAATTTTAAAACAATTCCCTGATGTTCTTCAATAGTTTTAGTACTGAAAATCAATATTCTTCTAGTACATCAAACTTTCTTAAATTCATGCTTTATAAAAAGTTTACAGATTGATACTTTTGTAATTTTGAATTGACAATAGTTTTACATATACCAGTATGCACTAGCTGGTATCTTGGTCTGTTTAACGTGTCTTTTTGGGGTCTTGATGTTTCCTGTATTTCTCAGGCCACATTTTGTGGTTCCACCATGGGCAAGAAGAAAGGGTACCACTTCAGTATGGCAGATTTCGAGGCGCTAGGTTACCACTTCTGTGACACTTTATTGGACTACTGTGACCCCGACAACACCAAAGTAAGAAACCAGATTCTTCTGTTTTGTGATGGACATCTGAAATGTATATAATCAACAATAACAAAATATACATGTAAACTGCTACTGAATAGTTCATCCATGTTTCAATTATGAAGAGCTATGATAAGTTTGAAAATCATTGAAGTCTTGAATCAATAAATGTTGTATACTAACTCAGATTTTGCTTTGAAATGCTTGCCTTCATGATGTTGGTATGAAATGTGTGGAATAGCATAAAAAAATGGTAATTATATCAAAAGCCTTAGATTTTATCCACATTACAGTGCAAACACTGAGAGCACCTGCTTTTAAGACAAAATCTTGTTTCCCTATTTGATTTGTCTTTAAAATTGTTTTAAATTGGTGCAAAACAGCAGAATGAGATTTGCATGTGCATGATCAGGCATCCACCATTCCAGCATATGCGCACGCATGATTTTGTGTATATGCATGACTCGGCAAAAAGAATGTGTTTCATTGAAGTAGGCTTAGATTTTCAAATTTAGCCTGTTGTGGAAACACCTGCCATCGAAGAATTTTTTAGAATGATATTTCACATTGGTTTTTAGGAAGAAAATAAGATATTTTGATAGTGTTACAAGACAATTTATGTTAAATTTGAAAGTATGTGTACATATAATGTAAAATATTTCATATGAAACTTTCATCATTGTAGTTGTTATGGTATAATAGAAATATTATATTTAATGACTGCCGTATAAACTGACAAATGTGACATATTTGTGTATCTGATGTTTTACAGAGTTGCAATATTCTTATTGAACTTGAGGAACGCTTGAAACGTGAGATAATGGTCCGACTCCAGAAAGCAGCCAGTACTTCATCAGCTACAGACATCAATGACATCAACCTTAGTGACTTCTCCTCAGATGTAGAGTCAAGGTAGGAGCTATAAAACATTTAGGGGACTAGGACCAGAGAGCTCACAGAGATCGGGACTGTGCACTCTGTATCTACTCCATAGAATTAGGGACAGGTGTCACTTGCAAGTTGCGACAGGAAGGAGAGAATTTAGAAAATCCACTGATTCAGGAAAGTTCCATTTCTAAACCTCCTGCAAGAAAAGTGTTTTTTCTATTATTATGGAATAATCTTGTCTGTCTGTGAAATTCTTTATGGTCACAAGTTTGAAAGTAAGATGCTTATATGTTACGCTAAGATTGCTTAAAATAGGGGTGTTTTTGGACTTTAGTTGAAGTTTCTTTGGAGAAGGTTGAGGTTGCTGAGAAAAAGGATGAAATTCATGTCTAGGTGTACAAAATTAGACGCTCATACCAAAGCTTCCTTATAACCCGAGGATGTGTCACGGACCTGATCTAAGGTCATGTGGATGAGGTCATGGTCACTAGGAGATAAAGAAATTGGTCTTTATAATAAAGATAAAATGCTCACACCTTATATAAAGTTTTGAGTATAGCTGGAGGACATCTTGATAGGGATTAGGTTAGGCAGACAAGATCAGTCAAGGCACTTTGAGAAAAAATTATTGTCCAAATATGTTTTGAAGAAAGAGACTTTTAGACAATCATAGGTTACACAGAGGTTGTTGGGGGGGGGGGGGGGGGAGTGGTTGTATGTGTCACATTTGTAGGCCAAGGTCACTAGATAAATTGCAAAATTTTTGTGTTGTATTTGTGTAATAGAGACCCTTTGTATACTCATACTTGACACAGAGGATGCTTTTGACTAATTTTGTGTCTTTACTGCCAGCAAGGTCATTTATGACAGGTCAAAGGTCATAGGATTGGAATTAGTAGTGTGGACAGTGTAAGTATGGAATTTGGAGATTGAAAAGTATGTATGAATGTCGCTTTAATGATGCAGCAATTTGAATAAGCCCTAGTTTTGATGAGCCTCACACATGAAAATTACCAGTAAGACAGGATGACTTTATCCAGACAGAGGGTGTGACAGACACTAGACAAAGTAATCACCATGTGTCCTTCATGCTTTGCAGGTGACACAGAATGTGATAGTGTACCAGTGTCAATCCCTGTAATGAATATCAAATCTCTAATCACCGACTTTATTTGTAGTGATGGTGGCTCTGATAAATCTGTGTCATCTCTAATCACCGTCTTTATTTGTAGTGATGACAGCTCTGATAGTTATGTGTCATTTCTAATCACTGTCTTTATTTGTAGTGATGGTGGCTCTGATAAATCTGTGTCATCTCTAATCACCGTCTTTATTTGTAGTGATGGCGACTCTGATAAATCTGTGTCATCTCTAATCACGGTCTTTATTTGTAGTGATGACGGCTCTGATAAATCTGTGTCATCTCTAATCACCATGTTTATTTGTAGTGATGGCGACTGATAAATCTGTGTCATCTCTAATCACGGTCTTTATTTGTAGTGATGACGGCTCTGATAAATCTGTGTCATCTCTAATCACCATGTTTATTTGTAGTGATGGCGGCTCTGATAGTTCTGTGTCGGACGGTCCACCAGTTCATCTCCAGTTCACTGCCTCCAGAGTAAGCATTGGCTTTCTGTTTCTATATTTAAGGAATAAATTTCATATTTGAAAATACATTAGAGCATGAACGCCAGCATACTTCATGAAGGTGTTAGCACTTCATGAAAAGTATGCCAGCATGAAGCGTTGCAGTTCATACCCTCATGTATTTTCAATAACGAAATTTATTTTTTTTATATTTAGATTCTACTCTCATATCTGTTGGAATTCTCAGCCATTAAAATAGACGTTCTATATTTATCAAGATTCATATGCACATTGTTCATATCTGCATCGCATTCATGAGGAAATGGCTATCATTACAATTGGTAAAGATATCGAAGGCAAAAACATTGAAATGTAAATGTATAACTAGTAACGGTCAATCACAGAGTTTGTAAATTGTTCACAGACTGTTGTAAGGTATCAGATGTAATTTTTTTTTTCTCGCTTTGACAGGAACAGAATGTATGTACTTTGCAATGCCTTTCATACCAAATATCTATTCCCAGAAATTAACATTTAACTTTCCAAATTCTAGAATACTTTTATATTAATTTTCCTCTAATTATTACTCGTTTAATATGTATGTTTATTAAATTCGCATATTCTTTTAATTCTTCTTGTATAATTTAAGAATTTGTTTTATTTCATCATGAACAGTATACATATATCCCTCATAGGTAGTCATCTATTAAATATTTGTGTATGAGCTCTTTTTATTCCAATTAAACACCACATTATTTAGATGAGACCCCCCCCCAATTTTGGTTTTCCTTTTGAGTATTTGGAACACCCCTATCTTTCATGGAGATATCTATTATTACATTTTGAAAACTTAATTATACCATATTTACACAGTTGTGCTCGACTACCATGCAACTGTTGAAAATCATTAGATTTATCAACTTGCAAGTTAGTATCTTCCTCTGCCTGAAATAATTTTTGACAATACATTTATTTTCAATCAATCCTCTGTGGACATTATAAATTGGTGAGTGTTTTCAAGAAATTCATCTGTAAATAATACTATATTTTTATACTGTTTGAAAATTCTTATTCTATGCTAATAATTTTCACGTCACATATCCTGTAGATATCTTAGAATTTAATGGTGAATCCAATAAAAAAGTTCTAGCTGCGTGAAAATCTAAAGAGCAAGAATGACAATTCTAGCAATTTGAATCCTGTTTGAAATGATATACCATACTAATGGGATGGCTTTGTCATTGTTGTAAATATGATGTTGGTTCAAAAGATAGCTGATTTATAGCCCTCTGAAGCTAATCTTGGTATTTTAATCACCCACTATTATGTTTCTTTAAGGAATTAAGATGCAGAAAAATTGTAGCTTATAATTTTCATCTTTTATGCTATTTTATGGTTTGTGACGATCTCTTTCTTAAAGCTTGTTTAATTTCACCAGCAGCAACTTTTTACTACTTTTACACAGCCCACTCGGCCCCATTCACGACCCTGTATCCGGGTTATGCCATTTGATTGGCAGGTAGGAGGTCACATGATGACTGTGTGGCAATATGAATTTGAAGCGTTAACCAACTGAGACATGCTGCTCATATTTGGTTATGATACTAAGAAACTGAACTTTCATTCTTCTCAGAGACATTAATAACAGAGATCATCAACTTTCCCAAATCATGTATTATCTTGTGAGCTGCAGTATTTTGGTTGATTTGCATACTGTAAAAGTGGTTATTTACGCGATGGGGAAATTTACACTAATTACACGATCACGTAATAAGAGCGTAAATTTTCCCCACGTGTATATTTATAAATATTAATTTTTATACAATATATATGATATTAGCAACCACCACCCATTTTTTAAAAATTACCCAAATCAATAAAAATCAGGTGTAATTACCAATTTTGAGTATGCTGATTTCAAATCTGGATTCCTTTTACTCCAATTTCTTATAGAAAATGAGATATAGTGTCTCAAACACCCCTACCGTCAGGTTGCCAAAAACGGAAAATGTTTCATTTCGCATCAAAAAGTGACCCAACTTTATTTCTTGAAACACCATTACCCAAAACAATAAAAAGCAGGTGTAATTACCAATTTTGAGTATGCTGAATCCAATTCTGGATTCCTTTTACTCCACTTCCTTACAGAAAATGAGGTATAGGGCCTTAAACACCCCTACCGTCAGGTTGTCAAAAATTGAAAATGTTCCATTTCACATTAAAAAGTTACCTGAAAGTTATTTCTTGAAATAAGGCATACAACAGAAAAGGAAAACAATTAATACTAAATTGTTCCATGAACATTCTTAGTTGTTTTGGAAAGAATATATCTCACCTCTGGACTTCACAGATACAGGAAAGGAAGAGGAATACGGAGCGGATCAACGATCTTAAATTTAATCAGATTGGGCTATAGCCTAATGAACTGATGAACAGGAGCAAAAGTACAATTAATAGGAAAACTGATTTATTAAACAACAGCAAGTCTTTTCCGAGAACTTCTGGTAGAGCTGTCGGGGGGGGGGGGGGGGGCTGAGTTGCATCATTATCAGAATTTACTGAAACAGTGGACTCTCTGGCCAGTCTGGGGGCTGAGCTAGTTGCATCAGAACTGACAGAAGCAGAACTATCTGGCCAGTCGGGGGGCTGAGTGGTATCAGAATGTATTATTTATTTATTTTCATTTTTTCAAAATTCAGAAATTTAAAAACTGCATGATCAGATTTTTTTGTAACACTAATAATTAATGTCCCTTTATTGCGATGACTCTACAAGTACAAACCATGATATTAAAAAAAAATGAAATGAAATGATAGATAAATAAATAAATAAAATATTTGTAAGTTACTTTATTTATCTGTAAGTAAGTCACTTATTAAGTGTAACTTGTGACAGTGCAACTTGCAAGTGAAAATTGCATCATCTGTAGCTTATGACCCCTTTTTGCCTTGCCTTGTAATTAATATTGTTGAAAATTTGGCAAATAGCATTTTTAACCCCCCAGTCCATACCCCACTTTTCTTTAAACGTTAATAATCCAGCTAATTCAGTGAGGAAGAAATGTAACTACCATATTTCGAATTTCCTCTAGACTATATCAAATTAAATACCGCACTGCTATCAGTCACAGATTGACACTGGTAGGGGAATGGGGACCTGGTCTGCGAGTATGATGGAAAAGATTCTGATGAAAATAAAGATTCACTCATCATTCAGAAATGTATAAACATTGTATTATTGTATACCACCGGTACGTTGTGAGTACGTTAATAATGGGAGTTATCTTTCCTTGGATATCTAAATCAATCAAATACTATATGAACACGGGCAATTATCGTCCATTTTTGACCTCAGTATAATTTATTCATGCATAAAATGTATTAATATGTCACTCTTTGTTGCGTATTTCACCGTTAAGTAAATGTTTACATATACTCGCTCTGCTTAATCGCTTCAATCTCAAAGGGATTTTCTGGAATATGCCTAATCACGTGAGATACGCTAAATATAGCTATTTTAGATCCGAACGATCAACTTCGCATCATTCGTAGGCTCTAGGTTTATCCATACTAGCCTGTAAAAAATAGGGTGGAACCTCGTCCCACTTTTCCTGTAGAAATAAAAATGGAACATGACGCGCCACCTAGCGAACGTGGTTGTTGCTAATGATATTCAGTTACCACGTACTTTTCCCCCGTGCGTAATATTGGACGTGGAAACACATGTACTTAACCCCCAGTGTAAATAACCACTTTTACAGTACTGCAGTTTAAATAACTTGTAACATATATGAATAGCTAAGGATATATTCAGTCATTCAAAAGATATATTGTTTCAAAGAAAAAGAGAGATAAATTTTGAGAGGCAATTAACACCTACACTCTTGACTTGTACTCAGCCAAACTGGTGAGATTTCAGCAAATTTTAAGGATTTTGATTTTTATACATTTTTTTAATCATCAAATCATTCCAAAACTTGCTAAATGCAATTCCAGATTATAATAGGAATGCAATAAACTTAATTCAAAATCAATTTATGAATCGTGGGCTTGTCATGTTTGGAGCAGTAAATCTACTGCAGAATGAGTTGCCTGTCTCTGTTATATTTGTCTCTGTGCTAATTAACAAGAAATATCTAATCATATTCCTTCACTCAACTTTTGTCATATTTCATAATATGAACTTACATTTAAAATTGAAAGGTACATGCATTTAAAAGTTTTGAGGGATTTTAAAGGCTAATTGTGTGTGTGTGTGTGGAAAAAAAGTTGCTTATTCATAGAAGTAATAGAGTAATGCAGTTTGTGGCCTACTATATTCCCAAGATAGATGTATGTAATTTAAGTATTTTATGGACAATATAATGATAATCAATTCAACATCTCACATCTGTTACAAATAAAAGTGACTGTTTTCATCGATGATTTTTATTGATAGCCTACCAAAAAGAAGAAAAAATTGAAAACGAAGAAAGAGAGGGATCGCGTCAGAAGTTTCAAACAAGACGACCAACCAAAGAAGCCCACACCTGCCACTGACAGACCTGCCTCTGTAAGTCATAGCATTGCTGCGAGTAAAGCTCAGACTTCCCCGGTATTCACACTGTTCGTGTATATTTGGGGCGGCTTGATATAAAATTACTGGTAAGGTAATGTTAGGAATTATTTTTTTATATTTGTTTCAATAGTATTATATTTTTAGTTGTATGATTTACGTCGTATTATGCTTCATCATTCTATTTTTAGGATCCACATACCTGCGAGAAGAAGCCCATGTTGACAGGGCATCAACAATCACATGCAAAGCAGGAAAAGGTATCAAGTTTGAAAGCCAACTTTAGAATCTAATAATTTAAAATCTTTACTTTTAAATTTGTCCTTTATGAATGTGGAAAACTTTGCTGACCATTGAAATTGCAAAAGGGAATCACAAAAACTTACAGATTATAAGAAAAATTTAATTCTAAAGTTTCACACCCAAACCTTTGCATTTGTATATTTTTCATGGAGTTTTGTTTATTCAGTATGCAATATATAGAGGAGAGTTAAAAAATTAAAAATGCAATTACAGTATTCATTAAAATTTGAACAGGTAAGATAGGTGAAGGTTTTTTTAAGGAACCTAGTATTCCACATTTGCATTGTTGTATGGTCTGCCATAGTTATGTCCCTTTGAATATATTCCAAACAACTTAGTTACCTTTTACAAACAAACCAAATAATCTGCATGCTAGGTACAATCACTATAGTTCAGATATTCTTCTTTTACTTCTTAGTTTAAAGAATTATGTTTAATTCATTTTAACTTTTACTTAAACTTTTGTTTTGACTAGACACTTCATAGGGGGTGGTAGAGGTGTGCATACGTGTTGGGTGAAGGGCATGTGGTTTTTTAGACAACCCAGTATTTTGTCAGTGAGAGCACTGATTGTGTTTCCCACCAGGTGTAAAGGCTGCTGTAATTGTAAAAAAAAACAACAGGAAAAGCATACTGATAATTCTTCTCTTACAGAAACCAACAGATAATGTAAGATTTTTGAAAGTGATGTCATGATCTCATAGCTCTATCTATTTAGAGCCAGGACTCGAGGCTGTTGAGCTAGTGGTTTTGTATTTGGAGTCCATTTCTAAAATATGTTCATTGAGAGAAAAAAATTTCTGTTTCACACATGTAGCAGCTTGTATTTTTTCAGCTATATTATGGAGTTGCCCCCCTTGAACTGCCACGGATTGGTCCTCCGTGGAAGTAACTAGGTAACCAGCGTCAACAGTCAGAGCTTGAACTAGAATATCATACCTAGCTGGCTACAAAAAGCTATAATGTTGTTCATAGACAGTGCTCCATCATATTATAGGAACTCACAAATGTTGCTTCATTCAAAAATACAGGAAGAGAGATGTTCAAATATGTATGATATTGCATTTTTGAGTGCGTAAAGTTCAGGAAGCCAAGTATATTTCAAAAATGTGATATTGAAGCAGCATATTTTGTTTTAATTGTTTTTCTTGCATATTGTGTTTTCATTATTATTTTGAATTTTAAAATTTTCATTTTTGAGTTTTGCACTGTTTATTTTTTTTTCAATTCCACATTACAATATCTTTAGTTCAGATTTTTGACAATTCCAGCATTCAAAGAAAAAATCTAGGAAAAGGATGAAAGGGTTTGAGGTAGACTGGCAAACCTAAACTCTAATACTTAAAAGAAAATAACCTGCTTCCCATATACCTGTAAACCCAAGAAAAGAAAAATATAACAAAACATGCATAAACGTTCACTATACTTATTGCATGTACTACGTATATATATTTATGGATTCCATAAAATAACTAGTCTTTTTTCAGGATATGATCCCCAAGATCTGAGCATATTTCTGGTATGTCTGGGGAAATAGACGAAAACTTATACTTTAGAAATATGTTCAGCAAAGTTACCCCCAAACAGGAAATTGAAATTCAATATAAAAAGCCTGAACTAAACCATTTTAAAATTAGCGCTTATGATATTAACAGCTGACTTCACCTCCCGCTGGTATGAAGTATACATTAGCTGTAAAGAGACCCAAATCTAGCGAGGAACATTCAACTCAACCCATAATTAATGACGAGAAATCGGAACAGCGTGCACGAAGGGTAATGTAGACACCTCCTCGTGGAGTCCTAATCGTCCTCTGTTTTATTTCTTTTATTGTATTCCTCTTAATATAACAGCACGATATTTACATATTGATCAGCATAGAAAACAGTCATTCTATCTGCTTCCATTTACTGTTCTAAGTTTAGGAGAATGTATATAGAGTAAATTTGCACTTGTACACTGTTTATCCTGTCTATAGTATTAATAATTTCACAAACTTAATTCATTTTACATTAGGCCTACACAACACTTTTCAATCCTCAAGACCACGTAAATATATCTGCAGTCAAATATCATAATTGCCTCTATAACTAAACAAATGTTGATCACAAGTCATTTATAGTAAATGTAAAAGGTTGTCGAAATACAATGTATATAGTTTTGCTTATTTTGATATCACTATTAGAGTTCAATTCCTCTTGTATGTTATCTTTCTAACACAATAACATACACACCCCCACCCCCACACCCCAAAAAAAGATTAGGTTTGAAAATCACACATGATCAACATTTGTTTGAGTTCGAGGGAGCCATTTATCTCTTAACTTACAGCAGCCTGTGATCTATTTAGTGTGTGATTGTTAACAAATATATCAATTGTAAGTACATTGTGTATATGCTGAAAATAGTGGATCTAATTTGAATCTTTAAAAGCAAAACATGAAATGCTTTACATAACGATTGAAGAAACAGAGGTGATGGAAAGTTTTAACATTGGTAATGGAAACACTTTTTAAAGTTTGATTTGATAATTTATGTGCATCTTTTGGAAATAACATCATTAATTGAAGAAAATTCTGTTTTATTGCAGGTTTCTGTTTTAAAATTACCCCATCAATTTGTTTTCTTTTGAAATCTGTCATTGGAAATCTGTTTCATTGATAACTGTTTTAAGTCCTTTAGACTCTGATAGATAAATGACATTTTATGCTGGGGTTAGTTAATAATTTGTGAGTGCTGGATTCCTTTACAGAGTGATTACCTGGAAGCTTTGACAAACGCTTATCTCAGAAATGGACTGCTGGTTCAGGAACAAGGTAGGCAGATATTACAAATCAAAAACGAAAAAGAAAACACAACAAATGCTTCTCTTGGCAGAATCAAGATTTTTCATCTTGATCAGTATAGCTACATTGCATTGCTTCAAATGCATGTTTTCTGAGACCAAAGGAGAGTGATTGCTCAAACCATAATACACAGGAACTGTATGCAAAACATGTACATTAGAGGCATGATTTATAAGGCTATTGAAGGAGAGATAGATTTAGTCTCTGTTAGATTTTCTTACTATTCATCATGAAGAATGCGTATTGCTATGTATTTAAGACTATGCCAGTTGTACTATATGTGTACTCAGATTGGCGTCCTCAAAAATTCAACGTAGAAATAATTCAGCAGAACCATGAGTAAGCACTATCCATGTTAATTTAAATTATAGAGATTCATATTTTGGTGCTGAAAATAAGTTAGCATTTTGGATCCTGTCAATAGAAGTACACATACAGCCATGAGGAGAAAACAATGACACAGTCAATATGAGTATGTTTTGGACAGGTTCAGGTTAATAAAAGAAATTATTACGCTAACATTCCATGCTGACATTTTCCTTATAGGGAACAAATCAAACAAACTGTATCCAAAGAAAGGTACTGATAGACAAACTGGGAACTAGAGTAGTTGTTTGAATTGTTTGGAAAACAATATATATCTGGGTTTGAGGTGAATTCTTTATACATGTACATTTGGGAAGGGATTTTCCAAACTAGGAATGGAGAGAATTTTGTAGTTTGAATTGGGAACTGTGTTCAGTTTAAAGTCCTAGAAATTATAGATCATTCTACAGTATAAGTTAATGCATTTTGATCCTTTGGAAACAAAGCTTCTAAATCCATTCCTAGCTGTATCATGTATTTTCAACAGATATTCATAACCAGTAGAACCTCATACAGTCCAAATGATAAAACAGAATGCAATGATATATATATATCTATAGTAACAAACATCTTGTGCACAGTCAGAAAGGTTTTGGGGGATCACAATGTCAATATTTACGGACATACTTCAATTAGAAGAATTTGTGACTGGATTGCAAACCCATTTTTTTTTCTGTGTGAATCTGTGTCGTGAATTGGCATTTGGCTTAGTTTTTCTGAAAGTGTTTGACCTTAAGTTTTCAAACTTCATCCATAAACAGGCCACAGGCCTTATTGAGACCTACAAATTGTATCCTTCATGTATTTTACCTTGGCCTTTGATCTTAAAGCAAGAAAGTAAGGTTTAAGTTTCTGTTTTCAATATTAGTCCACAGATAGAACCCATCGAAAGTTTTAGACTTCCTTGACACACCTTCCCCTATGACCTTGACCTTTGAATACAGATGTCTAAGAACTGCAAACGATAGTATTGTTTCACCGCCTACCTTCTGGTCAATTTTTAAAAGTTATCATTTTTAAATGATTTTTTATGTCAATATAGATATATATATGAATTTTCATAAAAGTTGATTTATTTGACAAAACAAAGAGAGATAATTATAATTATAGCTTGAGTTAAAATCAAGAATTTCACTATAGCAATCAATGGAAAAACAAAAAATATTTTTAAAACATCTCTCCCTCCATGAAACATTTAGCAAATTCATACTAAAACTTTTGTTATTTCATGGGGGATAACATAATGTTTACAGACCAAAACACAGCAAAAATGTTCACTCTGTGATAACTGCAAATGAGGTTAAAGTGTGAGAAATTAAGATTAACCATTTTTATTCATAATGTAAAGTAATTTGAAAAATCAAATGGCTATTTATTGATATCAATAAGCATTTTGAAATATATGATGTTTTAAAGCTGGGTTTCAAGAAACATATTTTTCTACCCCCTAATCAAAAGGAGTTGAAATTAAGAGCAATTAAGTACGTTGTAATTAACACTGGTATTAAAGTTAATAATCAATTACTAATGGATTCTACTTTGCATTTTAAAAAATATCATTAGCAAAATTGCAAAGATTTTAAAATATACGAGTTGAAAATGTAGAGGGGAATCCAGAGTTAGTGTGCATAGTTCTTTAAGATATTGATATGCGGTTTTTAGTTTTAGTGTACAGAAAGTCTTCATTGAGATATAAGCTTATGTCGTACATGCATGGTATACAATAAAAAAGACACTTTTAAAATGCTCCTAAAAGTCCCTGGAACTATCTTCAGTTATGACACATACTTGGACAAGCTAAATTGTACAGATCAACTTTTTCATGATAAGCTGGTTTGCAATCCAGTTTTCATCAAACTTATTGTCATAACAATATGATATTCAAATGTATAATATGCAACAACAGTCTTTTTCATGTAAATCTGTAGGTGTACATTGTATGATGATTAATGAAGGAGGAGGGGGGCAATATTATAGATATTACCCTTGCTTATAGTGCCCTTTTATCTTTGTGACTGTGTCCTTTGTGTATCAGGAATCTGTTAGAGTCACACTAGTGGTGTTTCCAGAACGTGAAAGATTCACTCTGATCTATGCACAATCTTCCGAGATTCCATCTTTGATCCACTCAGTTTCTGCACAATGATTCTGACAGTGAATTTTAGCATTTTTATTCTAAATGGAAAATTCATGATCGAATATTTGAATAAATCTGAAAAATGAGAAATATGTTAGTTACACAGAGAATAGTCCTTATAATGGACAGTGAGGTGTTCTGGTCACACGACTAATACAATATACTCTGGTGACTTAGATTTCTCTGTGGTGAGTGGAGGTGCCACACTATGGCTGACTTTGATTTGTGTAATCACGCTGCATGTTATTGTCTTTTTCTGCCTTTTTTCTCCTTCAGCAGCTCCACATTTCCGTTACTCAGGGAACAAGGTGTCTCCGACAATCCCCTTTAATCTGGATGGATTGTGCCCTCACCATGAGCAGACATTTGCTGCTCAGTATATGGCACAGCAATTACAAAACATGAACAGTGGAGGTAATCAGGAACAGAGTTATCCCCCTTTCTAACCTCAATCTGTTGTGTCTGAGTGAGTTAACTCCCCTTGTACTTCTGCTGCTTTTCTTAGCTATCTCATTTATTTCAGTGCCTTGTGCACAGTAGTGAATGCAGTGTTTGAAAAATTTGCTTTTAGTGTGTGACTGCATGTTATTGAATATTATGTTTATGTTGAAATGTTTTAAATGCTTTGTTTCAGCATTTATCAATAAAGAAATAAGGAATATCCAAGTATTTAAAAGTGTTAATGAATTGATTCATTCAAATGATTATAGATGTAAAAGTAAAGTAACTATATTTGAATATATGTTTTTATTATTAGCGGTATTTGAGCAAGGTCCAGTAAAATCGAACAGGAAGTGTAAGTTCCAGGCCAGCTGGACTTAGAAACGTATATAGAGTAGCTATAGTATTCAACATGAACAGATTAAATGAAACTGTTATTATTCAAAATCTTGATTGCATATTTACCTTTTCATATATGGTCATTAATATTTATTGCTTTTAATGGAAAAACCAAAACCAGTTTATCATTAACACGTTTTGCTCTGTTTTGCAGATTTCTTTTTCCTTTGTACTAATATACATTCTGCTGCTCATAACCTAATCCTGCCAAACTTTCCACTGCTTGTTTGAAAACTGTTTCGACTATATCCGCCATTTGCTAAATTTCCAAATTCGACATCTCCTACAACTGATAGTTACAACACTCATTTTTACAACTGCTTTGTGGGAAATTTTAGACACAGAAGAAAAATACAAAATGATGGAGTTTATGGGCAGCAGGTTTTTCATTTTATGATTTGTGATATTTTTGGAGACCAATGTTGATGTTGTTTTGTCAATTATTGATGATAGATCCAGATTGGTTACTGCATGGGATTAGAGGACGACCCAAAATTCTCAAACCATTCCGTCAAAAAAATCAGGATGAGATTATTGCAAAACTGTTAGGGATGCCTGCAGGTAGCTTATTCCCATACATCTCACAGGTGGCAGAGAAGAGATTTTCTTATGATCAGTTCTCTTTCATTGAAATAACACGGAAAATATACATGTCTACACCAAATTTGTTAAGACCTGTCTTATGGCTATTTCTGTTCAGAAAATGCTTACAAGAAAAAACAGTGATGGTGCCATACTGTAGATTCCTTATGTTACGCGAGTACTTATTATTGCAAAATGACTTATGGACGTCAAATCGCGAGAAAATAAATTCGCGAGTGCTCTGTTGATCAAGTGTTTTTGGATGCATCTTAGCAATTTAAAAATAAAAGCGAGAAATATTTTTTTCGTGAGTGATGTTTCTTGCGAAATTATGCGATAATAAAATTCCTCTCGTATATTTAGGAATTTACAGTATTTCATTTGAGAGGGAATCTGATTTGCACTTGTGAAGGATGTAGGATTTGCATGGGCTTCTAGTCATTCCAAGACCGTAACCTTATCAAACAGCTTATTTATCTACCAAATCTGGCCCACCCACCTACTTTCACAAAGCTTGTGTTTTTGTTGTCTTGCACTTTTGTTGATTGTACTAGTTGGAATGATGTTTTATACATTTTAAAGAGCTTGAATTTTGTGGGGTAACAATTAGAAAACTGCAGCAGTTGATAGTTAATGACACTGATAGTAAAACCACACACCACTGTAGAGAATGCTATAGCATGACTTTTGATTGTACAATGTTTTAGTTGTGCCAGAGGTGTGCCTTGCACACACTCCACAGCTGGGGACAACAGACAGCATTGTGACCCCCATGGCTTATTCGGGGCCGTTTGATGCCCTTGTGACCCCCCAGACACTGCTTAGGGGTGGTCAGCACGCTGGAGGTAGTATCACTGGGTTGTAGTGGACATTGACATCAGCTACAATGGGCACACTAATGTCACCAGGTCTCAAATTGGAAAGCAGTACTAAACAAACACTAGATTGCACTTGGTGATGTGTTTGTGGAGACACAATATGCACGATGCAAGGTTAAGTCTGAATAATCGTATCATATCTTGAGTAACAATTTTTAACAATTGTAGTCACCAATTTGAGACTTTAGATATGGGCCAGTTTGGGAATAATATGGATGATAACAATTTTATGAAATGGCTGTCCTTTGACTTCTGACACGTACTTGTAGAGTTAGTGTTTGTAAGATTGTGTCTGTTGCCAGAAATAGATTTGCACCATTTTATTGATGAGTTTGGTACCTGTAAGTTAATATTTGAAGAATAAATTGTTTTGATTTTGTTAATTTCAATGTGAGTATTGGAATTAAAACTATTAAAGGCATTACAAGTGCTTAATTGATTGAAGTAGAAAAATAGAAAAAGAGTTTTTTGAATAACATGATTTCATGATGGTAAACAAGCTTACATATTGAAGTATTCTTATCAGTTTAATAAATCTGATACACTTCCATTGAACATTTTATATGAAATGTAATTTGTATGAACAGTCGTTATTATGTGGAGTTATTTTAATGAAGAACAGACACTGTAGTACGTATACATTTGTATTAGGGATCAGGCTAATGCGATGATTTCAATGTCTTTGTATGAAGAGGTTTTGTCTTACAACATTTATATATGTAAATATCAGCAGTGTGTCCACCTATCAGACCGTTGCCCATCCCAGGTGAGAGAAGGGTGTGGAGTAGTTTGGATGTAGTCTACTGTAGAATGAAGGGGAGATCACTCTGTCAGGCGAGGGTGTTGGTCGTAGGGTGTCAATGGTGGTTAGATACTGTGGGATAAGTGCTCTTCATGGACTTGCAACCATTTCGGGGCCAGCTTTCCAAATTAGAATTCCTGTAGATTTCATACATACAATTTTTTTGTTAAGAATATAATATTTAACTGTTACTGAAAATTCACCTACAAAATAGTATTGTTTTGTCTTCCTTGTAATAAAAATCAAATGTGTAAATTGGAATGGAAGTCGTTATTCTTTAATGCATCTTATCCTATTCTCAAGACAATTTTTCTAAAACTTATGATGGAAATCTAACCTAAATGTTTTCATCTTATTTGTAAATCATTTCAAGCCTAAATACCCTGTCTATCTCTCTTTTCTTCAAGCATCTTCATCTTAATCATTGTTTTCCCTATGTAGTTTTTCCTTGGTGATTGGTATTGATATTTGTCATGCAAATGATTCTTTAAATTTATTTCTTGGATTCTTTGAATTTTTCTGCTTTTTGTAGATTTTGTTTTCAAGAATTTGTTCTTGTTTAGAATTTGAATATCTTTTTTTGTTTTACCTTCCTTCTTTTACAAATGAAATTGAATTTTTTAAATTGTTTTTACTGAATCTAATAAGGAGAAGACTTGCTTGTTTAGTTGTAGGAAATACCTTTGTAAAAGTTTGGAAAGACAGGATACATAAATCTAGGAGAAGCAATTTCCGTAAGACCCTGTAGTTTCCTCCGTAGTTTCTATTTATAGACTAGTTCCTTCATTGTTCATCACTTAGTTCTATATGTAGTTTATGTAGTTTCAAGTACATGTAGTACATTTGTCAAAGAAAGAAAATACATTATAAAGATTAAAAAATGATGGGACAATATTTTCTCATTTTTGTGGTCAGTATTGTAAGATCTTTTAAATTCAGATAATGGTACGTAACATATATAGAATAGATTTATTGAAACCAATATGAGCCTTTGGGGAAATACAAATAAAGAGCAACATACAAAAGAAGAAGGTCAAAATTGATAGCAGTAACATGTCGACATAGAAAAAGAAACTGACTACAGAAGGTTACAGCAGTTGGGGATTATCTGTAAATGCTTATAAGACATATGTACATGTGATATATATATACAAAAAATCACCTGTACCGTGTACACTTGTACTTGAGAATTGACATTATTATTATTAACATATTATTGGTACATGTTGTATTTACTTGGCATTGTTCTCATAATACATGTATCATACAAAAATGTGTAAGTTTTTTTGTTTTTTAAATTATTTCTTTAATTGATGCATAGTATATCCACACCTTTTTTGGTACATGTATTAGATTTAGTATTCACATTGTAAACACACTCTTTGTACTTTTAAAGAGAATATCACCTAATTATGTACAGTGACTTGTCTTTCAGGTGGGTGCCATATTACAATGCACTGTTGTAAACTTTTTAACATTTTCAACTTCTTGGAATTACTTTACCGGGTTGAACCAAATTTGGTATGAAGCATTAATTGGGAGGAAGGGGAAGTCCGAAGAAACAAAACTTGTGAATTTCATTGAAGCTATAGAAGCAAAACCTTCAAAGATAAAAAGTTAAAAGATTGTCAGTGCCCTATTTTTATATTTATTTTATTTATTTATTTATTTATATACATGTATTTATTTATTTATTTTTATTTTTTGAGATTCTACAACATTAAAAGTACTTTCATTGTTCAATTCTCAGTTTCTTTACTCAGCTGCCCAATCAATATGATACAATTACATATATTGACATTTTGGAGGTCAGAACCTTTTGTATTTATGATATGTTATATAATCTTTCATATTGATATTTTGAAGAAAGGCTACATTTCCTTTAAATTTATTTGCACTAGACCTTTTTTTGATTCCTTGTGTATAACTTTAAAGCAAAAATTTGAAAACTTATATTGCTTTCAATCAAGTATATAATGTGTAAAAATTACAGAGTGAAACACTTTTGGCATGTCACTGTACATTACAGCATTATAGAATTATTTTCAAAAAGGAGTATGTTTACAGATACTTATACAGCATGGCTTCTGTTTCAGCTATCGTACATTATCTGTTGTGTAGTAAACATTCTGTAATTCAAATTCAGGATTCCATGTCATGTTTCAATTCAAACTGTGTAGACTTTCAATCCGATGGCACTGTAGTTGCCTTTAAAGACAGATAAATATAAGGATTGTGCTAAAGATGTGATGTATTTTTGCAATTTCGTGTCTTTTTTCTTACATTTATTTTTAAGGACACAACCTTGCTTTTAACATCAAATATGCATTTGATAATCTTTTTCTTAATCACACTTGAACAGTAAACATTGTTCATGTGGACTTAACATGGCTGACACGCAGATTTATTACCTGGATTTTACAGTACATATTAATAGATATTGCACTGCAAGGATCTGTTAGAGATTCTGCAATTGATACTCTCTAATCAACTTAATATAAGTTCTATAATTTTTTATTAGTATTACAATTTTATTTCAAACCATTAGATTCCTTATGTATGAACTAACTCCTTTACGGCAATGTAACTGAAGTTTTTAATATTTCTGTTTAAACTGGACACACCTCACTTTTGACAGCGGATGCCACAATAGACGAGATTGTGCGGTCTCAAATCACCCACCAGGCCAGTATTCCCCTCTCCAGACAGCCTCTCCAGAGACACATCTTAGAAGTGTCTGCGGCACAACAAAGGCAACAGGATGTGCTCCTTCAGGCACGTAAACATGTAAGAGCACCAGCACTGCACTTTTATTTCACTGCTAAGAGTTAATTTCATAATTCAAGAAATGAGGAATTTTTAAAAAAGATAGATAGGTATTTTCTGTACTACTAAGAGTTCGTTTTATTATTCAAGAAATGAGAAATTTAAAAAAAAAAAAAAAAAAGATAGATAGCTATTTTCTGTACTGCTACGAGTTAATTTTATTATTCAAGAAATGAGGAATTTTAAAAAAAAGATAGATAGCTATTTTCTGTACTGCTACGAGTTAATTTTATTATTCTAGAAATGAGGAATTTATCTTGAAGATTTATAACTATTTTCTGTACTGTAGATAGAACTTTTAGATTTAACATACTGCAATAGTATGAAGTTTAGAAATTCAATTGTACCATACCTGGTAGTGAAGTTTCACAATATTTTCTGTTTTGCATTATAATTATCGTTTTGAAAGATGAAATTCAGTAAACATGCAGAAATTTAGAAGTATTACTTTTGAATAAAACTGTTTGCTTTTGATTCTCATGTTAAGAAAATTCTAGTTTTACCACTTGAATGCTTTCACGGTTTGTCTCACTTAATTTGTTGCATAAGACCATTAGTGAAGTTGTATGTAGCATGAGAGGATCAGGAGCAAGTTTGTAAAACTGTATACACACCGACATTACATATACTCAGACAAGACATTTCACAGGGTCCATTGCTAATGGCTGATTTAGCATTCGCATGGCGTTAATTTTTGTGATATTTGAAGCTGACAGTTCCTTGTTGTAGCCTGCCTACCCAGTTTCAGGCAGAATGTGTTACCGCCATAAATTGGCCATCAGCCGAGACCAGATCAACCCCAATCTGGTTCTCATCCAGGACTCCCTCGCACATACATTTCTCCTTCAGGTATAGGATGCATGTCGAAGACCCTAACCGTGTGGTATAATACCAGCTAAAACGTGCTTACCCATTAGATAGACCGACAAAAACCAATGCTAATTATAGCTGCTTATAATGATCTTCAGTAACCTCACTGATTCCTTAATATTGCCAGAAATACTAGTGTAATAGAGATTTTCTAGTCAGCATTTATCAAGTTTTTTATTTTTCTAGCCCTTATATTACTATTCAAAATTGTTAAAATTTTCATAGAGAAAATGGATGTAAAGTGACAATCAGATTTTGCCAGAGACGCTAAGTTAAATGTTAAAATATATGCTTTTGATTAAGATGATTTTCCAACAAATGTTTTTCCTATGGAAGAAATATACAACTTCTGTGTTCTTTGTAGTCCGAGTGATAAAAGTGATCATAAAATTCACATTACACAGCACCAGACCCAAAATCTGTAATTCATGGAGAAATTACTTTCATTTCAGTTTTACATACAGTAAAACATGGTTATATTAAATCTCAAGGACCATCCAAAAAAACCCAGTTCATTATAAACAAACTTCATTATATCCCATTAAATTTTTGTTATTTTCCTCCCATAGGGGAGTAAAGATCCCTCCACAATAAGCTTGAATTCATTGTTAATGTGTTCATTATAAGCATGTTTTACTGTATTTAAAAGTCCGACTGAGTGAACTACAGATTATGGAAAGTGTTTGATGCTTGCAATCTCACACAGTTGCACACTGCACTAAATGTGAAGTGTTTGTCAGTAATTAGCTTTGATCTGATTTTTTTTTTATTACAATATTAATGATGTCGTTGTTCTTACAGGGAGACAAATCAGGTAATGCCATTCGTCAACACCCTAACCCTTTTGATGAACAATATACTCATGGTAAGCTCCCTTACTAACCCCTCCCACCTGTAACCATGGCAATACCCCCACAAAACCAGAGCAATGGGAGCAAAGGTCAAATTTTGTATGAATGTTGTATATGAATATCACAATATCACACCTGTTGAAATGGGTAACACTGGATGGGTTCATTTATTCAACAAATTTTGATATTTTTTAATAAAATTTTATTGTCTCTTTGAAATTAATGAAATTTACGTAAATAGTTATATGTTAAAAATTTAAAAGTAATCTCAAAATAGGTATAAGATATAAGGTACATGTATTTAGTACATGTGAAATATAGTTTGCAATAAATTTTTGTAATTCTTTATCAGGAATTTCAAACTCTAAACAGTTACGACACATTTCAATTCAATTGTGAATTTTGAGAAAGAAATTATGACGCTTCATGGTTAGCTTCTGTAATCTGTTGCCGTGGAATTTTCCTAATATTGTCTGTGTTTATATTTTTGTTGTAACTATTGACAAAGGGACCGTAGAGGTATATAAATAGCAACAGTACCTACGGATGAGATTGTTCTAATGAAGTCAGAGTCATCCGTTACACCTTTAGAGTAAAATTAGTCTCCCGTCGGTTTTATCTTGTAGTTCTTCCTCTTTCCAGAACTCTGATCTTTAGAAAGTCTTGCAGAAATTTTTTTATCAGCTGCTTGTATTTAATTTGTACAATGTAGAAGTTGTAGGTAACTTGTAGGTAACGTGTCATTAAGTCAGCAATTTTAGTAGTGCATGTATACTGCATGTTGATTCACTAATTGTTCCAGGGGATGTTTCTAACATATTTTACAATCATTGCATGATTTACCGTCATTTTTGCTTGAAAAATATCCTTATAAGCTCTTCATTTTAGGAAAGAATATATGCACAATCATATAAAATATATGAATCAAAATATTGCACGATGCTTTATCAGATAATACTAAAATATATACACGCACTGTATATAATACTTGTCACATTTGATAATTTGACAGAAAATAAATATTCTGTCACATCAGTTTTTGGCTTTGGAAAACTAATCAAAGAATTTGAATTGTTTCTTTAAATCTAAATGTTTTTGTGCAGGTGGTTTATAAATGTAAAAACTTAATAAAAAGAATTGCAAATTACTTGTATTAAATTTGTAAGGTCAATGAGATTGTAAAATGATATTCAGTGTAATTCTCATATGGAATAAAATGTGTTACTTTTCAGACTAAATAATTCCGAAATTGTTATTAGATAATGTGATATTGACTTTGAGGTTCCACATTTCAGCAAAAAACAGCAGACCTCGAGCGCACGTGCCAGAAACCTCATTCAGCAGTTACGAGCCAAGTGGCACAAAAAATCAACAGGTGCCTGAGGAAGAACTGCCAGAAGGGGAGGCCATTACTGACACCACTGCCAGAGAGGATACAGGTGTGGAGGAAGAGGAGAATGGTAAGCCATCCTTTAACACTATTCACTTGTCTGGACGTTTTACGACAAGAATATTCTACATGTAATGACTTTTACATTGAGGTATTGGGGAAAATAAAAGGTTCCCTTGGAGTTGTAACTGTAACTACTGTTGCACGTTCAGTATTCTAAATACTTTTTCACCAGTTTCCTCTCTGTTGTACTTATCATTCATACTCGACACTCTGTAACAGATATTGTCTTTCTTTACTATTTAGAACATAGAAAACAGGGTCACAAGCCAAAACATAAAGAGAAAGGAGGCAGGAAAAGCCGAATGGGTAAAAATTCAGTCTTACCTAGTTTGCCGTTACACTGTATAGCTGGTATTTTTCATGGACTGCAAACTTTGTGCCTTTTTTGTTATAAAAAAACTTATTTGCATGCTTGTAATAATGATGCTGTTGTACATTAGATAAGTAAAAAAAAATTAATGGCATAATTTTGCACCCCAGGTTTTTGTATTCCAAAAATGGTCTTGAAAATACTGTGGTATTATTACATTTTGTAGGGACTCAATTTTTGTAGATTTCATTAATTCCTATACATTGGATTTAATTAAGACCTTTACACAAAATACATAATATATATACCGTATAGCAGTTTTTTTCCCCCAGAGTGATAAATTATTTACTTATTTTAACGGTTAGATAGCTTTCCGTCAAAATTTAACTCGCCAAATATGCTCACATTTACAACTTCAGAGAGATAACTCTTCCTTGTCCGCCAAAATTTATTCTGCTAAAATTATTAGCATACCTTTGAGTCGCCAAATTTTAGACCCATGAAAAAAACCTGCTTTATGGTATATATCAATGTAACTGTACAAAAACCATATTGGCAAATTTACATCTAAATGAAACTGTAAAATCTTGTCATTCCATGAAAATTGATTCCCATGAATTTGAATTATATACAATAGTGCCTCTTCGCAAGCCAAGGGTTTCTGAACTGAAATCTACTGTTGTAGGGTAAACTCTTGGCTTGTGAAGGTGACAGTAGTGAAAATAATTCATCATGAAAAGAAAAACAATCATTTGATCATTTTAACTTACTTTTTGAGAGTTGTTAAAATTTTGATAGGTATTACATAAAGAGCAAAATTAAAGGAAAATCCACTGAAAAAGTTGTAGGCCTTCATCTTTAACATGGAGCTAGGTCAAAACTTATGCTTTGATTATTTGAATTGCATTAAACTCAGGTGAATAGAAATAGAAACCAACACTTTAATAAAAGTTTTGGGGACTTGATAAGAAGATGAAATTATTCATTATTATCATACATGTATATAGCACTTTATCTATTAAGACAATTACTCTAAAATTAAAATGCTTTACATGTAAAACAATAAAAACAAACTAAAACAAAGAACAATAAATACATAGAAAACATCTTCGCAAGCCAAGTGTCCGATTCGCTTACTCTAGATGCATAGAAAAGGGCATAGAATAATGCTAAAACTGGGGTGGGTTTTTTTTCTCTGTTTTTTTTTTTTTTTTTTTAACAGTTTATAACAATTTATGGTGACAGAAAGTTTGAAATCATCAGTGATTGGTTGTTTTGGGTTGCTGTTTGATGCTGGTAACTGAAGTTGCTTCATTTTCGAGTGGTACTGATTATATTTATGCAATGCAAGACTTCACACAGTATTTTTTATGTTAGGAAAGTATCATTTTTCATTCAACAGTTGAAGAAACCAATGTTTTGTACCAAATTTCACAAGAGAAGAAGGCGCCGACTTATGTCCCTTCCTGTGTACAGGAATCCGTAAACCCCGTAGACTTAGCACTGGAGAGAAAGTTGTCAGTTGTGATTCCGCAGGAAAACAATGTCCCGTTTCTTACGACGAGGGAGATTAAAAATCCAGGCAGGGAAATTAAAAATCTGGGCAGGCTTATTTTGCGTAGAGGGTCAATACAAGATCGCAGTACTTTCCAGCGTAATTGTTTTCCTCAGTTTAAAGCTGAGTTGAGGAAATCTTTTCAAGACTTCTCTTCTTTTACTGGTATTGACACCATGTTTTGGGTTCCTGCGTTTGCAGCTGACATTACAATATCACTCTAACTGTTTAAGTTCACTGACTCATAGTTTTGTTTTTATTTCAGTTAACAAGCACACGTAGAATTCTTATTTCACATTTTCTGTTTACAGGTTTTGCAGCTCTTAATTTGGTAAAGCTCTGAAGTAAAAATTTGAAGCAATTATGTTTTTTGGGGTGAAAATCTTAGAGACTTTGAAGTAATTTTTTTTTTCAGCTGTGCCCTAAAAAACTTGTTTTGATATATTTGGTACAAATTGACACTAAGTTACTGTAAAAACAATATCCACTACTTAAAATACAGTACTCTTGTTTAAAATCTATGAAATTTGTTCCTTTGTTAGGCCAATTAAAATTAATTGATAGATTATCATCCCCACCCGCCCCAATGTTTTTTTATTTTCGCAAAAATTACGATTTCAAACAAACTTACTTCCCAGAGACATGAGTGAATGATTAAAGTAACAGAATGTTAGTTTTATATCTTCTTCTAAGGATTCTTTGAATGTTAACTTGATTAACACTTTGTATGATGCCTTTTGTCATTTTTTTTCTCTCTCAGGAAATAAGAATTAGAAAATAAATTCCTCCCACCTGGCCCATATTTTTTGTGACCCCGGATGATAATCTACTAATTAAGTTGAATTGGCCTTACCACAGAAGCATTAAGCAACAATGCACTATTGCATTAATAGTGTCTTAATCACTATAATGAGTAATGATTCACTGGGTTCCATCACTATGTCAGCATTGCTTAGCGCAAGTGAAAAATTAAAGTTTAAAATTTTTTAATTTTGTCGAAGATTGAGTAAGGTTTTAGTGCTATACAAACAGAATTTTTAAAATCTGATTTTTATGCTAGACATTTGAATGAATTTATCAGTCTGAACAATGAAATGTGCTTTCACTTTCTAGCAATCTAAAGGAATTTTTTGTGGACAAAGTTTGTACCAGGCCAAGTTACTACCTTGGCGATTAACATAATATTGATTAATTAATACAAGAAGATAACGTATAGTCTAATGATAAGTAAAATTTACTTCATAGGGATGAGAGAATCCGATGATGATCCCGCTCACCAGACGGAAGGTCCAGACTATTTACAGGACCCTCATCAGCACACTGGACCGCGGGTCAAATCGGCCAAAGGTGGCAAAGAAATGGACAGTGTCGTAGAGAGCATCAAGGAGTTGCGGCAGTCTCTGGCTAACAATGCTATACAGCAAAATCTCAGCCCAACAACAGGGTATGTGGTATTTACTTTCGTTTTATTAATCTGTATTTCATCAAGTTATATTGAAATCTATGGATATAGGATATTTGTGATAGAGTTGTATTTCCAAGTTATTGGCTAACAAAATACACAGTATATGGAGTCATTATACTTCATAAAACTGCCTCAATCATTTTATCAACTTACTAGAGTCTGATTTAAAAAAAACAAAGAAGATCCAATCTGATTAAAATCAGCTCCTCGATCTGCTCCCTTTTTTTATATAAGTATTGTCGAGACAATATTTTTAAAATTAAGGAGCAGATTGAGGAGCTGATTTTCATCAGATTTGGAGAAGATAAAAAACAGTTGGTAATGAATTTTATTGAAATTTTGAAATACTTTTTCCAGAGGTTACATAAAGAGGCTTATGAGGGAAACTGGTGAGGAGATTGAGGAATTAACCAATGAAATCCGTCATGACATAGAGGTATGTCAGTACATCGAGTTCGTGCATGATTACTTCTCTGATATAAATCCATATACTGGCATGTCTATGTTGAATGCTTTTGACCTGCTGACTTTAGTAGTGGACTAGTCACTGTGTGTGGAGATGGAGAGTTTTAAAGAAAAACTTGTTTTCAGTTATATATGTACGATGAGGAAATTGTTTTGTTAATTAACTTTATAACTTTTCATTCTACTTTACATCTCTCCTGTGAACATACAATGACTGGTTATTTTTGCTAGTTACAGTATATAACAGCATGTATATAAAGCCATCATTCTTACTATTATATTCCCTTCTGTGTGAAAAATTTGTATGACTGAGCTTTCACATCTGTAATAAAATACAACTTTGAGGATTTTCACATACAATATGAAAATGAAGAACTTTTGGCATGAATTAAAATTGTCATGGTAAAAATAAATTCTGAAAACATCTGAGAATTAACACTAATCCCTTTTCATCATTGGCTGAAGTGTTACTCTTTAAGACTTCCATCACTATTCTTTTGAGATTTATCCTGTAAAAATATATATAGTAAATAGATACTTTTTCTGAAAAATATCTTTTTTTCCCCCAAAACCCCCAACTTCCTCGGATTGAGTGATGTCTCCAGATATCTCACAGTTGACAATCTCTCTATGGCTCTTGGTATTCTGTTACAGCAAGAACATAGAAGGGAGCATGATAAACCGAAAGCAAAAGAAATAACTAAGAAGTTTCAATCTCTTGATGATTACAAAATGAACAATGAAAATAGAAATTACAATAATCCGACTCTGTCCATTGGTAGTAAGAGCAAGACTGTTTTGACCCGAGAACCTCCTGGCAATAATTTTGATGACAAGAGACCATTTAATGCCAGATTCAAATCTAAAAGTGTGACCAGTCATCCGGTCAGTGATAGAACATATGACAGAACTCAGAAATGGAAAGATCCAAGTTTAATGATCTCAGGTGACACAACAGTCAACTACAGCAACACGTACGTCACAAGCTCGCGAAAATCCACATCAGAAACAGTTTACACCGTCCCTGCTAGCACTGCTAATGTAGTTCATGTCAGCAACTCCGGCGCTAACTCTTATAGAAATAGCTACATGCCAATCACAACCACCACTGCCACTCAAACATCGTCCAAGATCGAGAAGTCCTTTCCCAGGGTAGAACTGTACCCTGAGACTGACCATCCAGTTAGATTAGCGGAAGCCAATGGATATGCTATGTATAACTCCAAATCCAAGAGTGCGAAGGATCTACGAGATGGAATAACCAATGTGGTCACTGGTAAAGAGGACAGAAAATCCAGTGACAAATCAGATAGATACTTCGAGGTGTGTCTCCTGCATGTGTGCTTGCCAGTATATTCATTGCTTTTGTTAAGTCACAACAAGCAAATGCATACTTTGTCAGTTCTTCAAAGAAAATTTACTCTCGTCTTATTTCCATTCGTTTTCCTTTTCTTTAGCATGTAAGTATGCATTTGCTTGGTATGATGTCAAGATATTCTCAATTCACTGACATGGAAACACTTGACTGCCGTGATAACAATTAAGAGATTCCTGATTTATACTTGCACTTTGCCATTTCCTAGTTTGAAATTACTGGATTGACCCTCTCTACCAAAACTCATTCTGTTGAGAAGGTAAGAATGGCCCTGCAAGATAACTGTAATTGTTAGTCTGCCGCTGGTGTGTAACAAATGCTACCATTTAAAGTAACCCAGTCATTTTCTAATGAATGATTTTACATTTCCAGAATGTATATTAAACCTTGTGGATAATATTGAATGGCACTTCTTAGACAATATCTATAAAAAAAATTTTTATAATTCTCGTCTTACAAAACCATATTTTATACCAAGTGTTTCCATAATCAGTTGGCAAAGGGGGACCCTTGCTTAACCAGCAGTTTTGTTTTGTTTTGATGTAGTATTTGGACCAGTTGAAAATCAGGGTAATGTGATGCCGATATCTTTAATCTCAAAACATAATATTTCTCAAACTCTGCTAAGGTATATGGTTTTAACAATTTCAATTGGTTTTGTATATAGATAAATTATATTTCTTACCATAGCCCGACACATTTATTACTCTATATAGTCGTATAGATATTGTCTCTACATCTAATTCTTTTTGCATGGGTAGTGTATACTCCTCTAATACTGTGAAATTTTGATTTACTACAGTGTATATATACTACTATTGGTGGGATATTCTGTATCTATTAACACAAAGATCATAAATTTCCTGTCAGCAGTTACTTTACAGAGTCAAAAAAAAAGTGTTTCACAGATTACATATCAAAAGCATATAGCAAGAACATGCTTTCTGTTTGAATGGTTAAGGGTAATGTTTGCTAGGGTTTGGGCTCCTGTAATTATGTAGTGTTCTATACTTCATGGTAACTCTTTGCTTCTAATGACACGTTTTAGCAGCACCAAAATCGAGTGAAATCTGCGAAATCTGGTCGACAATCAGTAGGTAAGCAGAACATCACGCCGACCTCACTAACAGGTATAGTGTGCTCTTCTCACCTCTAACTCTTCTGCTCCAGTGTCATGCTACTAATACTAATATTAGATTTTTATTTACATGTAGAGATTTGTATTCCATTTATTTTCTCGTAATCCTGGAGATGTTTCAGTATTTTAGTCTATGATATTATCATTAGAACATATGTTACAGTCCTATAAGTAGTAATGGTATATAGACTGCATGTTGTTTAATTGATGTAATTTTTATGCATTACACAATCCAATAATTTCACTACCTTCCTCTCCTATTTATAAATCGTAAATATTCAGAGATTATTTGATTTTGTTGTGCTCTCTATCAGTTTTTTATGTCACGCAGGCAAAGTAATGCTTATGATTAATATTTGCTTGACCTGGAATATTTACGCTAACTTGCTCAAATTTATACTTCTTTGATTTATACTGGATTCTTCCGAGTTCTGAGAATTTATTCCGAGATTGTGCATGCATGATGTTTATTTTCGCTTTTGGACATTTCTAAGCAAAATCAGTTAGTTCTTTATTGCTAGTTAACTTAATGTAACAAGTTTGTTTTGATTTTATGAATATTTCTGGTAAAGATTTCAGTAGCTTTGATAAAGGAGTTGTAAAAGAGATCTGGACTTTTGCTGATGTTGATTTTGAGAGAGAGTTCTTGATTAAATCCAGAGAGTGCTTATACATATTCAGAAAGTTCATTTTATCTTGTGGTTTACACAGAGTCAATAGTTCTTCCCAAACTGGTGTTTAAGAGGAAACTGTCGGGTGAGACTTTGTGCTGTGCCAGTGATTAGGTCTATAACATCTGTAGGACCAGAGTTGTTCGTGAAGTGCCAGTTTCGTTATTTGTTTGAGACCAAAGTTTTTAAAATGCAATGTTTCATTGTCTTTGACAATTGTCATTTTAATGATTTTAAAGAGTTTAGATTTATTTTTAGTAGTGAAAATTAGGCTGTTATAAGTTTATAATGCTTCTTTGTTTTTTTTATACACTGTATATTTCATTGCTAATCATCACATTATATTTTCAGTTCATTGATGGTTTAAAATGACATTAAAAGAATCGCCATGTTGAATGTGTCAATTCAGATATCAAATTAATTTTGTCAAATGGTCTATAACTGTTTAAAGTTAACCGAAAGAATGATGTGAGGCCGTAACAAGTCTCGTTTGGTGTTTACAGAGGCTGTGCCGACAAAAATACAACTAATGATTAGCCAGGACCACCAGGAGGATAAGGCTTACGGGGGTCAGTTCCTGCCCCTCTCCCGCACAATCCGGGCACCTTTCTACAGAAACAACAACTCCAAACGGAAATGAGGAGCATGTACACCAAATCATGGACAGACGAACCAAATACTCATTTCACTGGACAGGACCTACAGGAATTTTAATATTTCGTCATTACGCTTTCACCCAATCTCAGTGTTGGCCTGCCCCATTTTATTTCTATACACCACTCCTAGCCAGTGTAGATCTGTGCTGTATGTAGGTTCCTCTGTGCAAGATTTGACAAATCATAAAAAGTGTAGCATAGGAAATGATTTGGTGAACCACACTACACTGTGCCATGATTATTATACAAATTCAGACCTACCTCTAGAAGTATTGCTGATCCATTTCAACCAAGAGCTTGTAGATAAAATATAATGTATATGATGCGTTTGTCAAACTTTGTAAGTGAGATTCATTTCTATTGTGCCAAAATGTTAAGATATATTTATTCAGATTGAGAGTATTAAACATTTAATGGTGTACAGAATTAAGATTAATTACAAACAGTTCCTGTGTCTGACTGGAGGGGACTGCTATATTCTAGATAGATAGGTATATATACAATATATGATGTGTACACCTGCTTAAAGTAGGCTCTATTTATAGTGTGAAATGCATGCACATTGTAGAGGTGTACTTGTGAGTGAATAATTGTATGTTAATTGTCCTAGTTTTTAGCCACATAAGATATGACTATACTTCATAGAACAGGGTTTATTTTCACATGTTATATTTTTTGTTTGCCCGACAAGTTTATTCTACATTATGTGCCAAGTTTTGTCGAGTGCTGACTGTTTAACATTGAAATTTTACACAAAAAGTAAACAAAGTAATTTGCATAACTGACCAAGTCCTAGATACTTGCTATACATGCATTTTGAATGTGCCTTTTTTGTTGCAAACCCGTCCATGTTTCTGTTTTATATGTATGGAATTACATTATAAGATTTACATTATTAAATATAAATGAAGAAATAAAACTATTGATGAAATTCTTCTTCTTTTTTCATTTCTTTTGTTTATCAGTTGGGGGGGGGGGGGGGGGGGGGGGTGTCTTTTTGGCTCAGTTTGTGTTTCTTTGTCTTAGTGTTTCACAGGAATACACAATAAGTAATGTCTGATGTTATTCAATATTTTATTCAATGGCAAGTGGGCACACGTGAGAAGTTGTGGAGAAGATTCAATCTGTGGATCTGAGACCTTGATTAATGATGTGAAGGAGATGGATCTGTCATTTTGTTACAATACTCGTGAATAAAAGAGTGGTTTTGGGGGATACCCTCTGAAAATGTACGGGAGCTAGGAACTAGCTCCATAACCTTAAACTGAGAAAAATAAGATTTTGTAAGCTTCTTAAACTTGGTAAAATCACACAAATAATTTATTAACATTTTCAATCCTATTTAAAATCTAGTCTCCACATGAGTGTTACTGACCTATGAATATCAATATTTCACATTAGATAAGTCCATTATCACATCATGGTCATGAAGCCTGAAGAGCCATGGCAGGGGTTAACAGTCTCGAGATGTGTAAACTAATGACAATAAGTTATGGGAACATCCACTGTAGGATTCCAGGTATATTCAATACCATTTGCACTTCAACTGAACTTTGATCTAGGGGGCATACTAATCATTTTACCTGATAAGGAAGTAGTATTATGTAAATTCTCAGTCTAGGGAAACAACTTTTACAAATGATTTGAACCTGCTGTGAATAGTCGAGAGGTGAGCAATACCAGAAATGGGATATGAGAATCTTCAATAGCAATTAAGCTTCACACATAATATACAATAAGTGTCCTGAGAATCTTCGATAAGTTAGTCAGAAACAAGCTTCTCAAATAATTTAGAAATGTCGTGTCGGGGTTACAAATGTAGCAGTCAGATGGGTTCAATCACTGGTGGCCAGATAGCTCAGTTGGTAGAGCACCTGACTAGAGATTCAGGGGGCCCGGGTTCAAATCCTGGTCTGGGCCATTGCAATTTCTCCCTTCCTGTTACATTTGGTGCCATTGACCACCCCTAGATTTGCAGATAAAAGTCCTGCTAGGGGCAAAAAGAATCTGGGTTGTGTGTCTTCCAGAGCAAAGACAATTTAAAGAGAGAGGAATGTAGTGGTCAGACGGGTTTGATTGTCAGTGGCTTGATAGCTCAGTTGGTAGAGCACCTGACTAGGGCCTGGGTTTGAATCCTGGTCTGGTGCATTGCATTTTCTCCCTTCCTATTACACGAAGAAGGTCAAGGTAAAAATATAGACAGGGTTTCCTTGTTATTTCACAGATGTCTCTGTGTATGAAGTTTGCAGAAGGCCATCTTTGATAATCAAAACATGTAGGGGTCAATTCTTGAAAAGTGAAGTATGTGTGAGGGATGTCATGTGAAGTATTTGTTAGGGATGTCGTGAAGTATGTGTGACAGATGTCATGTGAAGTATATGTGAGAGATGTCATATGAAGTGTGTGTGTGAGATGTCATATGATGTATGTGTGAAATATGTCATGAAGTATATGTGAGAGATGTCATATGAAGTATATGTGTGAGATGTCATGTGAAGTATGTGTGAGAGATATCATGTGAAGTATGTGTGAGAGATGTCATATGAAGTATGTGTGAGAGATGTCATATGAAGTATGTGTGAGAGATGTTATGTGAAGTATGTGTGAGGAATATCATGTGAAGTATGTGAGAGATGTCATGTGATGTATTTGTGAGAGATGTCATATGTAGTATGTGTGAGAGATGTCATGTGAAGTATGTGTGAGAGATGTCATCTGAAGTATATGTGAGAGATGTCATATGAAGTATGTGTGACAGATGTCATGTGAAGTATATGTGAGAGATGTCATATGAAGTGTGTGTGTGAGATGTCATATGATGTATGTGTGAAATATGTCATATGAAGTATATGTGAGAGATGTCATATGAAGTATATGTGTGAGATGTCATGAGAAGTATGTGTGAGAGATGTCATATGAAGTATGTGTGAGAGATGTCATGTGAAGTATGTGTGAGAGATGTTATGTGAGGGATATCATGTGAACTATGTGTGAGAGATGTCATATGATGTATAAGGGATGTCGTATGAAGTATGTGTGAGAGATGTCATATGAAGTATATGTAAGAGATGTCATGTGAAGTATGTGTGAGAGATATCATGTGAACTATGTGTGAGAGATGTCATATGATGTATAAGGGATGTCGTATGAAGTATGTGTGAGAGATGTCATGTGAAGTATATGTAAGAGATGTCATGTGAAGTATATATGAGAGATGTCATATGAAGTATATGTGAGAGATGTCATATGAAGTATGTGTGAGAGATGTCATATGAAGTATGTGTGAGAGATGTCATATGAAGTATGTGTGAGAGATGTCATATGATGTATAAGGGATGAAGTATGTGTGAGAGATGTCATATGAAGTATATGTAAGAGATGTCATGTGAAGTATATATGAGAGATGTCATATGAAGTATATGTGAGAGATGTCATATGAAGTATGTGTGAGAGATGTCATATGAAGTATGTGTGAGAGATGTCATATGAAGTATGTGTGAGGAATGTCATGTGAACTATGTGTGAGAGATGTCATATGAAGTATGTGTGAGAGATGTCATATGATGTATAAGGGATGAAGTATGTGTGAGAGATGTCATATGAAGTATATGTGAGAGATGTCATATGATGTATGTGTGAGAGATGTCATATGATGTATGTGTGAGAGATGCCATGTGAAGTATATGTGAGAGATGTCATATGAAGTATATGTGAGGGATGTCATGTGAAGTATGTGTGAGGAATGTCATGTGAAGTATATATGAGAGATGTCATATGAAGTATATGTGAGAGATGTCATGTGAAGTATGTGTGAGAGATGTCATATGAAGTATGTGTGAGAGATGCCATGTGAAGTATATGTGAGAGATGTCATATGAAGTATATGTGAGAGATGTCATATGAAGTATGTGTGAGAGATGTCATATGAAGTATGTGTGAGGAATGTCATGTGAACTATGTGTGAGAGATGTCATATGAAGTATGTGTGAGAGATGTCATATGATGTATAAGGGATGAAGTATGTGTGAGAGATGTCATATGAAGTATATGTGAGAGATGTCATATGATGTATGTGTGAGAGATGTCATATGATGTATGTGTGAGAGATGCCATGTGAAGTATATGTGAGAGATGTCATATGAAGTATATGTGAGGGATGTCATGTGAAGTATGTGTGAGGAATGTCATGTGAAGTATATATGAGAGATGTCATATGAAGTATATGTGAGAGATGTCATGTGAAGTATGTGTGAGAGATGTCATATGAAGTATGTGTGAGAGATGCCATGTGAAGTATATGTGAGAGATGTCATATGAAGTATGTGTGAGAGATGTCATATGAAGTATGTGTGAGGAATGTCATGTGAACTATGTGTGAGAGATGTCATATGAAGTATGTGTGAGAGATGTCATATGATGTATAAGGGATGAAGTATGTGTGAGAGATGTCATATGAAGTATATGTGAGAGATGTCATATGATGTATGTGTGAGAGATGTCATATGATGTATGTGTGAGAGATGCCATGTGAAGTATATGTGAGAGATGTCATATGAAGTATATGTGAGGGATGTCATGTGAAGTATGTGTGAGGAATGTCATGTGAAGTATATGTGAGAGATGTCATATGAAGTATATGTGAGAGATGTCATGTGAAGTATGTGTGAGAGATGTCATATGAAGTATGTGTGAGAGATGCCATGTGAAGTATATGTGAGAGATGTCATATGAAGTATATGTGAGAGATGTCATGTGAAGTATGTGTGAGAGATGTCATGTGAAGTATATGTGAGGGATGTCATATGAAGTATGTGTGAGAGATGTCATATGAAGTATGTGTGAGAGATGTCATATGGATTATCTGTGAGGGATGTCATAAAGTATGTGTGAGAGATGGCATATGAAGTATGTGTGAGGGATATCATGTGAAGTATGTGTGAGAGATGTCATGTAAAGTATGTGTGAAAGATGTCATGTGAAGTATGTGTGAGAGATGTCATATGTAGTATATGTGAGGGATATCATAAAGTATGTGTGAGAGATGTTATGTGAAGTATGTGTGAAAGATGTCATATGAGGTATATGTGAGGGATGTCATAAAGTATGTGTGAGAGATGTTATGTGAAGTATGTGTGAGAGATGTCATGTGAAGTATGTGTGAGAGATGTCATATGAAGTATGTGTGAGAGATGTCATGTGAAGTATATGTGAGAGATGTCATGTGAAGTATGTGTGAGAGATGTCATATGAAGTATGTGTGAGAGATGTCATATGAATTATCTGTGAGGGATGTCATAAAGTATGTGTGAGAGATGTCATATGAAGTATGTGTGAGAGATGTCATATGAAGTATGTGTGAGAGATGTCATATGAAGTATGTGTGAGAGATGTCATATGAAGTATGTGTGAGAGATGTCATATGAAGTATGTGTGAGAGATGTCATATGAAGTATGTGTGAGAGATGTCATGTGAAGTATGTGTGAGAGATGTCATGTGAAGTATGTGTGAGAGATGTCATGTGAAGTATGTGTGAGAGATGTCATATGAAGTATGTGTGAGGGATGTCATGTAAAGTATGTGTGAGAGATGTCATGTGAAGTATGTGTGAGAGATGTCATGTGAAGTATGTGTGAGAGATGTCATGTGAAGTATGTGTGAGAGATGTCATGTGAAGTATATGTGAGAGATGTCATGTGAAGTATGTGTGAGAGATGTCATATGAAGTATGTGTGAGAGATGTCATATGAATTATCTGTGAGGGATGTCATAAAGTATGTGTGAGAGATGTCATATGAAGTATGTGTGAGAGATGTCATATGAAGTATGTGTGAGAGATGTCATATGAAGTATGTGTGAGAGATGTCATATGAAGTATGTGTGAGAGATGTCATATGAAGTATGTGTGAGAGATGTCATATGAAGTATGTGTGAGAGATGTCATGTGAAGTATGTGTGAGAGATGTCATGTGAAGTATGTGTGAGAGATGTCATGTGAAGTATGTGTGAGAGATGTCATATGAAGTATGTGTGAGGGATGTCATGTAAAGTATGTGTGAGAGATGTCATGTGAAGTATGTGTGAGAGATGTCATGTGAAGTATGTGTGAGAGATGTCATGTGAAGTATGTGTGAGAGATGTCATGTGAAAAATGAAAGGTGAAGACAATGAACAGTGATCAATCTCATAACTCCTATAAGCAATACAAAATAGATAGTTGGGCAAACACGGACCCCTGGACACACCAGAGGTGGGATCAGGTGCCTAGGAGGAGTAAGCATCCCCTGTCAACCGGTCACACCCGCCGTGAGCCCTATATCCTGTTCAGGTAAACGGAGTTATCCGTAGTCAAAATCAGTGTGCCAATAACGGCCTAACAATCGGTATGAAACACTTCAGACAGCATTTGACCCAATGATAGGTTGTATTGACGAACTAGATCGTTATAACGACCATAAAATTTGCGAAATGCTGACTTCAATTGAGACTGTTGAAACCTCTGTACCATCAACTTGTTTGTCAGTAGCTTACCTCAATTTAAAAACTGACTATACGCAGAAAAAGCTCTTGCATATCGAATCAGTTGAGATATATAAACACCATATGCAGGTGATAATGGAATATTGCTACATAAATATGGGAAGTTGACAATGGAGAAGCTGAAATCATCCCGTTTGTCATACAGTTGAGTTGTCAGTTTTCCGTTAATATCTACTTTCAATAAAATATCTAAGTATGAAGCAGAAGTGGACGACTCTGTGGTGTCCTTTATTTCGAGTTCACAGGGATATATCAAATCGACATATGAATGAAAGTTATTATTGTTAATAGACAAAACGTCATCGATATATCGAAATGTCGAATTGAAGGCCACAGCGAGAGATTTTTTCTGCTCATGTAGAAGTTTTTGAATAAATTCTGCTTAATATTAATATAGAAACAGGTCAGCTAACAAAGGAGCACAATTCGTGCCCATGGGAATTCCAATAGACTGTTGGAAGACCTGATCACCAAAGACCATGAAGATATTGTCAATGAGGAACTCTAGCATATTTTTTATTTCAACTTCAGAGTACTTGTGCGTGGAATCAGAGTGGTGTTTAACAAAGTAAGTTTTTGAATGACTGATCACGAGATATGAATATTTCCGTTTTCCGTTTTTGTTGAAGAAGCAACTGTCTATGATGTCAAAAAATCTAGTCTTTAGTTTATCGTGAGGAATGGTTATGTATAGTGTTGAAAAGTCGTAGGTTTTAATGTTATTGATTTGGGAAAAATTCTGCGATTTCAAGTTTACTAAAAGTTCTTTAGAATCCACATTTGATTAACACGACTTCTGGCATATGTAGTCGCACAGTAAGTTTGAAGTTTCTCCTTCACAGCTGTTAATATTTTCGTGAGGAGCAAAGATAGGGGCTTGGTAGAGCACTTACTGGATCCAGCAATGTATCTTTGTTTGTAAGGGTTTTTATGTAGTTTAGGAATCCAGTATAGGTAGGGTAACTCATATTCATTTGACCCATTGACTGGGATAATAAATATGTCTAAAACTGAAGCATGGTTTTGAAGAACGTAAGAGATGTCATATGAAGAATGTGTGAGAGATGTCATATGAAGCTGGGTTTAGGGTCATGCATGATGTTTAATTCTGCCATTTTTTATGTCTAGAACTATTTTTTCATTGAGACTTCCCAATAAGAAGAGTTCTTGTATGATTTCTGAACTAGGTTTAAATTTTATATTGTAGGAATATTACCATACTTTGTACATCGGCCTGTTAGCTCAGTGGTTAGATCACCTAACTAGTAAAGCAAAGGTCCTGGGTTTGATCTCTGATCCAAACTAAAAGATTTTTCTCCCCTTTTTTGGCTACAATTACTTGGTGATGTCGATCTCCATCTCTCTCTCTATATATATATATAATTATATATCTCCGAAGTTTTTTTTACATAGAAAGTCAACAATATTGCTTATCATATATATATATATATATATATATATATATATATATATATATATATACAGTATATATATATATATATATATATATATATATATATATATATATATATATACAGTATATATATATATATATATATATATATATATATACAGTATATATATATACTATATTTTGGAACTGTATATTTTCCTGCTTTTTTATTGAATTATTTTGACTGTGTCATATCAACTCTTTCTATTTGGATTTATATATATATATATATATATATATATATATATACACACATGTATATATATATATATATATATATATATATATATATATATATACACACACACATGTATATATATATATATATATATAAAGCACTAAATAATCACAACTAGGTACTGAAAATTTTCGCCCCAGCCCGGGGTCAAACCAGCGACGTACGGCACCCACCGCCTATCAAGATTGTCAAACCAGTGCGTATATATATATAATATATATATATATATATATATATATATATATATATAGTTTATTTTGTAGTAACAGGATAGGATGCAATTAGTACCCAAAATGTGATGCAAAATATAAAGAGTTTACCTTTCACTCAAAATGATGAGGATAGATCCTTATTTCATAGAGAGACTGGTGGTTAATTTCATGTCTCTTTGTAGAAAAGGAAATAAAATCAAGTCCATACATAACTCCCCCCCCCCCCCCTTTTTCGGTACAAGGGTGAAACCAAGCATTGATGTTGCAGCAAAAAATGAATACTATTACAAAGCCAAGAGTACAATATTTTAATAATTTATTAAGATCATAAATAACAGATCTGTCATTAAGTAGAATAAATTTGTTTTGTGCAAGAATATACACATAATATCACATCGTTCAGCACTAAGACTTACAACCCAGTTCATGCAGTTACCGGGAACAATATCATGTGGAAAACATCGGAATGTTTGTACTGGCTTTTTGTAAAATAAGGAATTAAATTAGTAGGAAAAATCTGAACCAAAAAAAAAATTAGTTGAGAACATAATGTAACAATTTCATACAAAATAGTAATCATATTTTCTTTTTTGAGGTTGGAAAGTTTCAAATGGTGGTAGTCCTACAATTCTTTTTTAAAAATTTTAAAAGACAAAATACGAAAATGCTTAAATCTACTAATTTGATGGGTGGTGATATTCCCAGCTTTCATGTAATATAAATATCCTGTATCCATTGTAATTTTAAAAGATGTTTAGTTACTGAAATATTCCAAACAAACTGCAGAGAATGGAAAGGCATTTAAAAGCATAAACAACAAAATGCTTGAAAAAATGTGATGATTTAAAAGAAAACAATCTAAAAATGAATCAATAACAAATTTATCACACTTCACTGGGAATGTTTCTAACTTTTTCTCAAATTCTGATAAAAATTCACTTTATATAAAAAATAAGTTTACACAATAAATAACAAGAAAAAAAAAGCAATGTCTAAAAATAATTTGAGAATGCTATTTGTTATATAAAAATAAATTTAAGTAGCAGTTCATTGTTTTGTTTGCATGGCAGCACATAAATATCTGATTCCCCATTTTCAAAAATAATGTCAACAACAATTTTTTATAACCATTAAACACTTCAACCAAACAGTGTACATTCACCTTAATTAGAGACATGACCAACCACGTTTTTAGAATCGTAGATAAACAGAGATATATAAATGATGTAAACTGTGAGAAAAATGTAATAAAAGCGAATTTGGTCCTCATCGCATCTTTCTTAACAACAATTAACAATAAAGATAACAGTATGTTGATGCACAAATCATCAGAGTATGTACTGATTGTAAAATACATAATGCATGATTTCGAAACGAACCTTTCAAAAATATTTACAGCTTTATAAAATTACCATATCAGGCTTTCCTCAGCGTTCGTCTACAATTATTTGATCATCACACCATAAAAACATAAGATTTTTAGAAAATCAGACTTATATGGCGCATCTCCTGTTTATTTCATAAACCTACCTCTACATTCAGTTATAAAATACCTATACCTATACAGATGTTCTCAGTACACTGTACTGGGTCACAGGTATGATTGCTTGCTAGGGAGGAACTGACAGTAGACCCCATCACTTCCTTTAGCTGATCCAAACCCTCGTGGGTTGAGTTGAGAATTCTGCCTATGCTATATCTGCCATGCCCCCCGAGGAAAACCCAGTCCAGCCCCCCGCCTTCCCCGATTTCACCGACACAACTGTGGGATGAGCAATGTTTTGTAGTTCATTCCTCACTGCTGTAATAGTGTTCTCCGGGGTCTCCCCAGCGTGAATGCTTTTGGATACAACATCTGTTATGTCCTCTCCCTCCGGAGTGACCTTGAACGGCTTCTGATGCTGAATGGGTGGTTTCTGGGTCAGATCACCATTGGCAGACTTAGCTCTTCCTGGCCCACTGTGAGTAGTGTTACTTGATTTCAGTTTATCACTGTTGGATTCTTCACGAGAACCAAAACCATTATGCAGGTAGGGTTTGGAGTCCGTTGAGCGTTTTGAAGAGGACTTTTCTTTGCTGAGCGTCCTCAGAATGATTGGTTTAGGGGGTTCTGTGGTGTATGAGGAAGCATTTGGCACTGGTTCTGGGAGGTTTACAGCTGGTCGCTTGGAGTGCGGACCCTTTCTATCTGCCTCATCTCCAGGAGGCTACAAAGTGAATCAAAATTTCTCTACTATATATGAATATCATAGAAAGCACAGCTTCTAGCTCTTTTGAGATTTGTGTATACTCTGATTTGCATGTGGAAAAATATGATCAAACTAGAGATTGTTTTTATGAAAAACAAATGTCTCTCCAAATTGGAAGTGCAACAAATGACATCTCTTCCCCTTAATGTACTGCATGGAATGGAGGAGAAAGCATGGGCAGGAACAGACATTATGAAATCTGATAAGCCATATAGGAGGAGAAGCGTTCACAAACTATTTTACACCCTCCAACCCTCTTAGATCCACTTTAACTTAGGATAACAATTGGATCCTCCTGTCCCTATAATACGCATATCTGCAAATGGCATGAAAGTATATTGTACAAAATCCCAAGTCTATTGAATAAGCCATAAAGGAGAAGTGTTCACAAGCTATTTTAAAATCCTCCATCCCTTTTAGATCTACGTACTTTAACTTTTTGAAAAATAATTGGATCCTCCTGTCCCGACAATATGCACATCTATAAATGGGAATGTAGCATTGTACAAAGTTTCAAGTCTACCCGATAAGCCATGTAGGGGAAGTGTTCACAAACTATTTTACAGCCTCCACCCCACTTAGATCCACTATAACTTTAACGAAAATAATTGGATCCTCCTGTCTCAACAATATGCACATCTTCAAATGGGAATGAAGCATTGTACAAATTTTGAAGTCTATCTGATAAGCCATATAGGAGAAGTGTTCACAAGATTTTGTGACAGACAGATGGATGGACAGAAAGTACAAAACAATGTCTCCCCCCCCCCCCCCCCCCCCCCCCCTTGGAAGTGGGGAGACATAATTCTTTTCTTTTATTCCACATTCTAATTAATAGCTTTTATGTAATGAACAAACGCATAATACAAATTAAATTTTAGCTAAACTTTATGTTTCTTTTTGGGAGTGAAAACTGTCAAGAAATTAGAATGGAACGCATGCATAATAAAATCTTGTGAACAGGACTAGGTCCATCAACCAGACGGTGTTCTGGAAAAATCTCTTGAACAGAAATAAAATATGGAACTTCTTTCAAAGAAAAAAATAAGGAACTTGTTTCCATGCACGGCAAAAGTGGGGGAACATATTTTTTTTCTTTCTAGAGTGAATAACAACAGGCCCACACTTACGTCTTTGGCTGAACCTCTCCTCATTGGTTTTACCAACTGTTTATTGTAGTAAAAGACATCTTGATATCACACAAAGTTTTCAAATCAAATTTTGTTTTTACTACATATGTAAGGTAGTTTTATTTTTGAATCTGAACTTCTATAATAGACCAGGAAATGACTTACTACAGTCTTTGGCATGGAGATTAATGTCACGTCATCTGCAGCTCTGTATGGGCTCCAGGTAGTTAGCCCCTCCCTCCGGGCGCCATGGTAACTTGGATTAATATACATAGGTTCATGCTTCTTCTCTGTAACAGCAAAATTTACTGATCTACTTTTTATGTTTAACAATACTAAAAGCACAATATCTCGGCATTTTCTGATGAGTTTTATGTGTGTACATTTTCGAATGAGTTTTATGTATGTACATTTTCTGATGAGTTTTACGTGTGTACATTTTACAAACCTGGTTTGAGTTCCTCTTGGTTTGTACTGAAAGAAAATACAATAAAAATCATTAGTAATTAATCCTTAGTTATTCAAATCCAGTAAATCATTGACAGTAAGTTTTGAAATGTAAATTAATATTCAGTATTGTGAGTGCATAAAGCCACAAGTGGTACTGGGGATCACAAGCTGGAGATAGGGCTGAAGCAGGACACCTGATAGGTAATTAGTATGTACATTTGTGTTCAAAAGTAGAATGTACAGTTGTGTTCAAAAGTAGTATGTACAGTTGTGTTCAAAAGTACACAGTCACAACATCAAATTTCATAAAACCAACAAATCGCACATAAAGTGTCTTTAATTTATTCGACATATAGTACCTGTACTATTACATTTGTGAAATTAAGATTTGGTGAAAGGGGGGGTTGGGGATTGCAGGAATGTTCCTGGAATGTCATTTCTCTGACTACGCCCAGCAGAGTGCCTGTACACAACACCAGAGAACAAACTAATGATATTGTGTCCACAAAAATATAAATGTTTAGATCTTACTGTTCTCCATACAGAAAATAGGCAATGCCAGACAGAGCTATTAAAATCTACCAAGCTTCATGCAACCTAAAATGTACACAGTACATGTATGTTAAATTAAAAAATGAAATAAAAATAATGTCTTCCTTTGGATTTCAGAACAGGATGCTAAAAAAGGACTTTCTTGTGAGATTTCACATGCTGCATGACATCGAAATACCTCTATTTTATTTGAGATTGCACATGCTGCATCAGCATGACATCGAGATACCTCTATTTTCATGTGAGATTGCACATGCTGCACAACATTTAGATATCTGTTTTCATGTGAGATTTAACATGCTGCACGACATTTAGATACCTCTATTTTATGTGAGATTTCACATGCTGCATGACATTGAGATATCTGTTTTCATGTGAGATTTAACATGCTGCACGACATTTAGATACCTCTCTTTGAACAAGGACATTGGGGATTTAGTCCCTGGGCTGGCAGACGGAGATGGGTCCCTACTTTGGGACTTATAACTATTGGGAGTGGAAGCTCTTTTGTTGCCAGGCAAACTTGACTTTTCCTCAGAAGTTTCTGAGGAAAATCTATACAAAAATACAAAATGGAGTCTACTGATATCCGAAAGAAATTAAACTACTGAGTCTGGCATTACTGTCCACAGATGCCTGAGCTAGGCCATAAATTACATGTCTATATAAAAATATTTATATTCCCAACTACTGAGTCTGCCATTACTGTCAACAGATACCTGAGCTAGGCCATAAATTACATGTCTATATAAAAATATTTATATTCCCAACTACTGAGTCTGCCATTACTGTCAACAGATACCTCAGCTAGGCCATAAATTACATGTCTATATAAAAATATTTATATTCCCAACTGTGTTCTCTGTGACAACCCTTTGAAGTGCCAATGTGTTAATTTCCCCATATACTACATCAGTAAATTTCTCACTTGTATGCAAATCAGCAACATGTCATGACATCAGTGGGCGGGGACTATGCAAATTAACATGGTATGCCATGTGTATTTAAATTTTCATTAGGCGGCATTTTTGAAATGTCAATTTCAAATTTTCATTTCTGTTTCAAATATAAATACAGTAAAATATCTCTATCTCGAAGTCCGAGGGACCTTGGAAAAACTTTGAGATATCCAGGGGTTCGAGATATCCAAAATCGATCTCGGATATCTTTTTTTAAGGAGGATATTTGATGCATAGTATGGGATTTGCATTATAAACAAAAACCCTGTTGCTGTTTCCTATAGTTTAATACAAGTTGATAAATTAATATTGTGGAATTTCAAAGACAAACATTTCGGTTTTTTTAATTATAAATAAACATCCAATTGAATTCACAATGTGTTTCAAAATTAAGATGACCGTGCCTGTATGCTTACTGATGTCCAGGCTCGACTGGGATGTAGTTTTTGCGTTGTAATGAAAGAACCTATCATGTAAGTTAAATAAATTTTCGTGTTTTCTCTGTACTAGTTTTAATGATGAAGCGTGTATTATTAAATGCATTATCGTTATTAAAAGCATCACCTTCAAGCGTACTTCGACGATTTTGTGCGTTTATCTAACCCACATGTTAATGATAGAGCATGTGTCTTTCAAAACACCATCCCTGGAATCGGGTGTGTTAGTTCCTAATTGGCGGTGAACTTTATCTGTAATGTTGGAAGACTTCACTTATCACCCAAGCTGTTGAACCGTTTATTGCGACCTGGGTCTACTTGGAAAAGGCGCGCGTGGATTAGCAGTCATTAATTATAATCGATGTAGCCCCGGGTGTGAATGTGTGGCTTAACGTCGCCAGGTATGGTAAGCAGAGCAGAAAATTGACTGCACTTCGAGATAAACCAGGTGAATATAGGGTATGGGACCTTGAAAATACTTCGACATAAGCGGAGTATTCGAGATTACCGTGTTCGAAATATCAGAAGTTTTTTTAATCATTTATATAGGGAAAACGGCCGGGACCGGCGGTCGACTTTGACTAAAGCGGGGTATTCGAGATAAACCATATTCGAGATACAGATATTTTACTGTATAAGGAATCACTGCCTAGTTTGTTCACATTGTGAAGTAATTAAATACAACAGAAAATATAGTAATTCATCCATTAACAGCTTCAAACACTCCACAAAATAAGATGGTTCTCACTTGAAAACTATGGGAGGAGTTGGGTGGACAAATTATGTACCCTCCATAGAATATTAATTTCCAAATAGACTAAGTTCAACAACCTATAATTTTCTCAAAAATTGTAGAAAATCAAAATCCATCCCACATGCACATTTTCAATACCTATACAAACACTCCACAAAATAAGAAGGTCCTCACTTGAAAACTGTGGGAGGAGTTGGGCAGACAAATTATGTACCCTC